>NC_137792.1:11929935-12167435 GCF_963383645.1 Muscardinus avellanarius
TCCAAAGAAGTACGCAGCTTTTAAGGGGAAAAATCAAATAATTGGCAATTTTTCTGCCTTACATTCTTTCTTCCATGTTCTGTTTCATCGGCAGTGAGGCGAGGGAGGGGCACACCAAGCTATGTGTGCATATATGAATGGGTCACCTTGAATCAGCTATAATGTGTAATCACAATACGCCAATAAAAGGATGAAAATAAAAATAATGAACATGAAAAATCACATATATACACACATACATATACATATATAACTATATATGTATAAATCACATATATATAAATCACATATATATGTATATATTATATATATGTATAAATCACATATACATAGGTTAAAATCACATATATACATATGCATATATATATATATATATATATATATTGAGAGAGAGAGAGAAAGAGAGATCTTTATATCACTGGTATTTCCCTGTTTGCAGACACCAGTAATAAAGTGAAATCAAGTTGGAGAGGCTCTTCTCAATTTTCCCTTTTAGTCTTGAAACATGAAATATCATTTCCCTAGGCTACCCTTGGGACTAAGACAAGCAGCACAAGTTACAACTTGTAGGAATTAAATGCAGAATGTGAAGGAAGATAATTATGTGTCCTTATCCGGTTGACACAGGCGCTGAGGCACTTGGTCGGGCAGTGTTACACTGCACGGTAGTTGTTTTTTGTATTCGTTTTGCTTGTTTGCTTGGCACTGCGGATTGGACCCAGAAGTGTTCTGCCTCCAACCTATACCCCCAGCCCTATTTTTTTTTTTTTTTTTTTTTTTGCGGTACTGGGGATGGAACTCAGGGACATTCTACCTCTGAGCTACAATCCCCATCCTATTTCTTAGTCTTTTTATTTTTTGAAACAGGGTTTCTTTGAGTTGCGAAGAGCCTCACTACATAGCAGAGACTGTCTGTGAACTGCGATCCTCCAGTCTCTACCTCCTGAATGCTGGGATTACAAGTGTGCACCACCACGCCCGGCTCTTAAGTTTTTTGAAACAGGGTCTTGCTGAGGCTGTCATAAAACCCGTGATCCTCCTGGCTCAGCCTCCCATGTACTGGGATTATAGGTATGCCACAACCCAGCCCTTTTATTTTATTTACTTTTCAATAGCATCTCCTCAAGTTGCTGAGGCTGGCCTCATCCTGCAATCCTCCTGTCTCTGCTTCCCAAGCCTCCCAAGTACTGGACCTGTTTTGTTTCAAAGAAATGTTTTAACTTTTTGTTTTGAAATAAGTTTAGACTTACAAAACAGTTGCAAAAATTGTACAGAAAATTCAAGTATACCTTTCATTCAACTTTCCCGAACATTAATATCGTATATAATTAGAATGTAGCCTTCACAGCCAGAAAACTGATACTGGTGCAGTACTATCAACTAAACTGCAGACTTTATTTGAATGGCCCCAGTTTTTTTCCACTAATGTTCTTTTTCTGTTCCAATGACTACTTTTTCTGTTCCAAAGCCTAGGTACGTCCAATCTATGACAGTTCCTAAATCTTTCCTGATCTCTTCTGACCTTAACACTGTTGAAGAGTAATGGACAAGCCAGGCATGGTGGCACACATCTGTAATCCCAGTACTTGGGAGGCTGAGACAGGAGGATCACAGGTTTGAGGTCAGCCTTAAAAATTTAGCAAGACCCTCAGCAACTTAGTGAGACCCTGTTTCCAAATAAAAATGTAAAAGGGTCAGGGGTGTAGCTCAGAAGTAGAATTCCCCTGGGTTCCATCCTTAGTCCCCCACACACAAAGAACTTGCCAATGTTACTGGTGAACTCACTATCATTTATCTCATGACCAGATGTCTTCAATGGCTCTTGACTTGTTCTAGGCATATTCAATCTACCTCAATCCCAGAAATGTTTCTGACAAATGTTGCTTATTGGGAAAAAAAACTCTTTTATTAAATAACCCTATATAATTAAATCAATGCCAGAATAGAAAAGAAACTGTGACAAATTTCTACCTTTGACTGAAAAATTCTCTCCAAGTAGACAGAACAGAATTTGGATGTGTTCCAAGTGGCAGAAATAATCAGACTGAAGTCTACGTAAGCTGCAGTTAAACATGTGCATGATTTTTTGGTCTATTGTGGGTGGTGGCAATATCTTTACAAGTAGCACAAAAATTTTCATATGAAGTCATACTAGCTATTATTATTATTTTTGCGGGTCTGGGGATGGAACTCAGGGGCATTCTACCTCTGAGCTACACCCCCTGCCCTATTTTTTATTCTTTATTTGAAACAGGGTCTCACTAAGTTGCGGAGGGCCTCACTAAGTAGCTGAGGCTGGCTTCAAACCATGATCTTCCTGTCTCAGCCTCCCAAGTACTGAGTTACAAGTGTGCACCACCACATCTGACTAGCTTATTATTCTTTTATCAAGGCTAATATTTAATGTATTCACCCCACATATGAAGCTGCCTCCTTTATGAACAAAATCATAAATTTAACTCTTTCAACCCCAGACTCCAAAGTAGTTCAATGAGAGGAAACTGTTCTAGAACAGCTGAGATCCTCTAATCTTCTCATGCAGCCTGAGACTACCCACCATGAACAGCAGTAAAATCAGGGTAGATGGTCACCAAAGGGCACTTCATGCAATATACACTGCTATTGCCAAAAAAGATACTGCTGCTGACCATTAAGATGTTCTTTAAGCTGGGCACAGTGGCACATGCCTATAATCCCAGTACTTGGGAGCCTGAGAATAGAGGATCACAGGTTAGAAGTCAGCCTCAGCAACTTACTAAGACCCTTGGCAACTTAGTGAGACCCTGCTTTGAAAATAAAAAGGGCTGGAGGGTGTATTTCAAAACTAGAATGCTCCTGGGTTCAATCCCTAGTACCACAAAAAAGTGTTTAAAGGTGATTTAGAAATAGAAATAGGAGCCAGGCATGGTGGCACACGCTTGTAATCCCCATGCTTGGGAGGCTGAGACATGAGGATTACACAGGTTCAAAACCAGCCTCAGCTACTTAGTGAGGCTCTTAGCAACTTAGTGAGACCCTTTTTTCAAATAAAGTAAAAAAAATAGGTCTGGGAGTATAGCCTGAAGGTAGAAAAGCCCCTGGGTTCCACCCCCAGTACCACAAAAAAAAGAAATAGAAATAGGGAAAGACTCTCACCTCAGCTTCTCACCTGGCCCCACTTATAACCATGCATATTGGTTTACAATGTGGCTGGCAGATTGGCTTAAGTAGAACTAACTACTGTCAAAGAACACTGTTTTCATGGACCCATTTGGAAAACAAGCCCTGACTGCCTAATTCCAATAGAGGTTGTTGGTCTAACCCATTTGTCAACCCCAAAAAATAGCATTTTAAAAAGGACATCCTTGATTCGATTAGGGAATGCTTGAAAGGAAGGGTCAGGAATTCCTATTTCTCTCTAGTGAGCTGTCTTTGGGAAAAAACCCTCAGTCCCTTAGGAGATGATGTTAACCACCTTGGTCTGGGTGTGTGTGTGTGTGTGTGTGTGTGTGTGTGTGTGTGTGTGTGTGAATGTGTGTGAATGTGTATGTTTACTGAGGATGAACCCAGTGGCATTCTACCACTAAACTCCAACCCAACTGAGCTCTTGACCCAATTTTATTATTTTTATTTCTTTTTAGTAGAATGAAATTTTATTACACTGAGGAATTGAATATTTACACTAACAGTTACACAATAAGCTTGTACTATATCATTTCTCAGTACCAAATATAGTAATAGGTGTGTATTAATAGGAACTAAGGACACACCAAAATACAAGTATGGAATGCTTCATGAATTTGTGTGTCTTCTTTGCACAGGACACTTGCTAATCTTCCCTATATTGTTCCAAATATAGTACACATGCTGCCAAAGTGAGCACTTATTTTTTGTATTTTGAATCAAGGTCTTACTAAGTTGCCTATGCTGGCCTCAAACCTGTGATGCTCCTACTTGAGCCTCCCAAGTTCTAGGATTGCAGGCATGGCCACAGCCTGGCTATGATTTGCTGTTGATGTTGTAGTTGTTTGTTGTTGCTGCTGTTGTTGTTGTTGTTGTATTGAACCCAGGGATTTTCTACCCCTGAGCTCTACTCCCAGCCCTTTTTGTTTTACTTTTGAGATAGAGTCTCACTGAGTTGTTGAGGTTGGCCTCAAATCTGTCATCCTCCTGTTTCAGTCTATCAAGTATTTTATTGGTACATTATAGTTTCACATCATAATGTGGATCATATTGACGGTGGCATGCATTCACACAGTACTTGGTGCCCTCCCATTTCCCCTTCTCCTCCTTCCCAACAATGCGTGTCCAGGTTGACCATGCTACATTCATACTTTCACATATATTCGAATGTAGCTCCTCCATTAATCAACCTCAGCCTTCTTCCTTTTCTACCCTTCCTTTCTAGCTTTGCTGAGGTTTCCCCTCCATTATCTGGAGTCCCTCTGGTATCCCTAATACTCCCTAATTTGGGCATATTAGGGAAAACATATGTCCCTTCTCTTTCTGTGCTTGGCTGATCTCACTCAACATAATGTTGTCCAGGTCTTTCCATCTTCTTGCAAATGACATGATTTTCTTCTTTATTGCTGAGTAGAATTACATTGTGTATATTTCCTATAATTTTGCAATCCATTCATCTATTGATGGAGACCTAGGTTGGTTCCATATTTTGGCTATTATGAATTGTGCTGCTATGAACATGAGTATGCATATGTTACTGTAGTTCTCTGATTTCAACCCCTTTGCAAAGATACCCAGGAGTGGTGTAGCCAGATCATATGGTGGATCTATTCCCAGGTTTCTAAGGAATCTCCACACTGATCTCCATAGCAGCTGAACAGTTTATACTCCCCCCAACAGTGTAAAAGAGTTCCTATCACCGGGTGTGGTGGCACACGCTTGTAATCCCCATGCTTGGGAGGCGGAGACAGGAGGATTGTGCAGGTTTGAAGCCAGCCTTGCTGGCTTAAGAGACCCTGTTTCCAAATAAAAATATAAAATAGGTCTGGGAGTATAGCCCAGATGTAGAAGGGTTTCCAAGAACCCCAGTTCACCAAAAAAAAAAGAGTTCCTATCCCCACATCCTCACCAGCATTTGTTGTTATTTGACATCTTTATGCTTGCCACTCTGATTTGGGTTAGATGGAATCTCAGTGTAGTTTTGATTTGCATCTCCCTGATGGCTAGTGATGTTGAACATCTTTTTCATGTATCTACTGGCCACTTGTATCTCTTCTTTTGTGAAGTGTCTTTCAATTCAGTTGCCCATTTTTTTATTGGATTATTTATTTTGCTAGTGTAGAGTCTTTTGAGCTCTTTGTATATTCTGGATATTAGTCCTCTATGGTATGTTTTTGATGTCATAAACTGAATATCATGTGGAGTCCAGAGAATAAAAATAGTATGGCCTTCTCTAGGATAAAAGGAAAGAGATGGGGATGTAAATAACACACACTGGCACCTGATCTGTAACAATAAATGCCATTTCTTGAAATGTATAATCTTCATGGGAACTCTGCAAGTGAAATAGTACTAGTCCATTTTATCAATAATAACCAAGACAAAGAGGTTGAGAAACCTGGTATGCCTACCATATAAGGTTCAAATCCAGGTTGCTTTGAATCCAAAGTCAATTTCTTTCAGACTATCACATTATGCCTTTTTTGGAGCCTATCTTCCCAATAACTTCAACAATGATGAACCAACCAGGTGTGGTGGTGCAATTCTGTAATCCAAGTTTTTATGAGGCTCAGATAAGATGATCACAAGTTCAAGGCCAGCCTCAGTAACTTAGCCAAGCTCTCCAAAACTTAATGAGACCCTATTTCAATATAAAAAAATAGTTCTAGGGGTATAGCACAGAGGTAGAATGTCCCTGAGTTCCATCCCCAGTATTACACCAAAAAATGGTGGATCCAGGAGCCAGGAATGGTGGTGCACACTTGTAATCCCAGCATTTGGGAGGCCGAGATAGGAGGTTGGTGGTTCATGGACAGCTTCAGCTACTTAGGCCATCTGCAACTTTGTGAGACCCTGTTTCAAAATAAAGAATAAAAAATAGGGCTGTGGTGTAGCTCCATGGTAGAATTCCCCTGAGTTCTATCACCAGTAATGCAAAACAATGGTGGACCCCAAGCAAGTTTGGAAAATCTATACATGTAACCCAGTTGGGATGTCCTGAATTGTGTGTTGCTCTGATTGGAAGCCTCACTGTTAGAAACAGCCTCTGGTCTCTATGGGCTCGAATCTCCCTCTGCCTTGGGCAGAAGTATAAATGCAGCCCTCTTTGCATTCACACCATCCCTGAATAATAAAATAACTGCACCAGCAGCCCTTCTAGGTGTCTCCTGAGAGCCTTAGGTGGAGCTGAGCACTCCACGAATTTTTCTAAGAGCTAATATGTAAAATCAACATTGGAGAATTTTTTTAGCAGCAGCTAGGAATTTAGCAGATCCAAACCACTTAAAAACCCATTGAAAAGTGGAGGATTTGTGTTTTTCCTTCTCTCTTTTACTCCTAATTTCCCTCCTCTCAAGTAGATAAACAAAATCTTTTATTTTCTCATCAAAACACACATCATTAACTGCTAATCAACTCAAGGCTCAGAAATCCCCTAAGCAGCCTCTTGATTTTCAGAAGTACCAGCAAAAAATAAAGTCCCATTGATCAGGCCTTGGCTAATAAGACCAGGTCTGTCTCAGGGGGCTCTAGGTGCCAGAGACAGTGCCATAAAGTTAGATCCATGAGTAGGCTTTCCATTTGTGGGTCATGAAAGATAGAGCCCCCTAGATCTTAGGTGTCAACACCAGCTAATCACAGGGTCTGGGACTGCCAAGGAAACAGAGTGGCAACAACCAATCTCTCAGCCCAGGGTAATTGGAGGTCATTGAGTCTAGGCAAAGAGACACAGGTGGGATGGGAGAGACAAATGGAGCCCCAGAAATGAGCTCTGATTGACTTCTTAACTGCAGATATAAAATAGCTTCAGGCCCAGTTCTGGCCCAGAAAGGACTGGTTCCTCAAAATGGAGCACAGTGCTCTCTCCTTACCATTACAGAAGGCATCAGGCTTGGGGACCATCATAAAGACAGTCATAGGACCTTGCTGTGGCTCTCTGGGCCAAGGTATGATGGGTTTATAGAGAAAGGTTCCATGAGATGGGCAAGCAAAAAGGAGGAGGGAAACAGGTTGTGTCAAGACCATCCAACAGGTTGGAAATGATATGGAGAGCAAGAGAAGAGCATTCTCCCATCTGCCTGTGGGATGTCTACAGGTCTGAACAATTGCATTTCATTTAATTCAACAAGTGTGATGGGACTGTGCTAGGTTAAAGTGTGGGGAACACCAATGTGGGGGACACCAGGAATCCTTAGAAGACCTAGATTTATCATTCATGATTTTGATCCTAATGATGGCCCTGACAATTCATGACATGTGAAAGAGTGCCATCCTGCTAAGGGCTGAAATTGAATTATGGCAATATGAGACTGGTGTCGAGAGAGAAATATTTGACTGCTGTAATTTAGTCATGGCAGCATATCTGCTGTCTCTCAGTGACTGCCAAGAGGCAGTGTGACAAAGGGGCTAAGAGCATGAACACAGGGATTCTACTGTCTGGGTTTATAATCCCGGCTCTGCCTGTTACTCACTATTTAACATTGGACAGTATTTCACCGCACAGTGCTCTTGATTTCCCATTTGACAAGTGGGACAGATAGAGGTACCTACCTGTTAGAGTCAATGTGAAGGCAGAATCATACAGGCTAGCCCCAAAGTCTGAATGCCAATTTAAACTTCAGTGACTTCAGAAGTCTAAATGCTGCAAAATCTGCAAACATCATCATTCATAAGTTAAATCAATGAAATGTATTTTGCACTTCCTTAGTTTCATGAACTCACTTTGCATCTCTAGAAAGCACATGGAAGACTTTTAGAAACATAATAAGTGCCTGTTGTTATACTCTTATGTGTTCACTCCTGAGAAGTGACACATTACCCTCTTCCATGGTCAAAGTGAAAGGCCCAAGGTTGACTTCTTGGCAATCAAAGATTGTAAATATTTGCTCTCTTTCTACTGGAAGTCCAGACTTCATTCATTGAGAGTGAATCTGTAGGAGGAACAGGTCTGCATCTCTACAAGGCAGTATCCATGGTTGAGGATCACACCACAGTACAAAGAAGGTGCAGATGTCTGCGATCCTGAACAAAACTTTCTTAGGATTAGGAGAACCCAAAGATCTGCTCATCACTTAAATCCCTGGAAGAGCCAAGTGTGGTGGCACACACCTATAATCCCAGTACCTGAGAGGCTGAGACTAAAGGATTAAAGGTTCTAGACTAGCCTCAGGAACATAGTGAGACTCTCAGCCATCTAGTGAGACCCTGTTTTCAAATGAAAAATAAGAAAAAGTCTGGGGGTTTATCTCAGAGGTAGAATGAGTCCAATACCTAGTAACTAACAAATACACACACACACACACACACACACACACCTGGAAGAAACATCTTAGGCAAAATAACATTTTTAACATCCTTTTCTCTTTGCTCCTTTAACATGAACAACTGGGAAACTGGGAGGAGTTGAGAAGCATCAAAACACATGCTTCCCTCCCATAAAAAATTATATTCCCACCAGCCTGGCCCAATGCCAAAATTCTATCATTACAGGCTCTCTGTCTCCTATGTAGACACCCGAGGGAGTGTTAAGTGCTTTTAGTCATCAACACTGGAGTGTGACTTTGTTTAATCAGCTGCTTTTCCCCTAACAGCTAGCCGGGTTGCTTGGAGGGAAAGAATAGCAAGTCTAATTGTAGCAAAGGAAAGGTGAAGTTGCAAGGCTGAAGCCGGGCACTGGAAAGAAAAGGCACTCTCTGAGGAAGATTCTGGACATACCAGGTACCTGTGAGAGGAAAGAGGACACTCTGGGAAGAAGGGAAACCTAGATAAAGCAATACCAGCAGCCTGGAGTCCCAGAACTTGGGAGGGGGAGGCTGTAACAGGGGGATTACAGGATGGAGGCCAGCCTTGGCAATTTAGTGATACCCTGTTTCAGACTACAAAATAAAGAGGAGACGAGCACAGGGATGCACATCTGTAATTCCACTACTTGGGATGCTAAAACTGAAGAATGACAGGGCTGAGACCAAGGCCAGCCTAAGCAATAAGACTAGGGGAATAGCTCAGAGGTAGATCAATCCCCAGTAGCACAATGAATGAATGAATGAATGAATGAATGAATGAATGAATATCAAGACACTGAGTGTTTAACTCAAAGGTAGAATACTGCTGGGTCCAATCCCTATTCACACACACACACACACACACACACACACACACACACAACATGCATGCACATGCTGCTTCTTTTATACTACCCTACAACTTATAGCAAAAATGTGGTATAGTATAGTAAGTGAAAGATTACATGATCAATTACAACATTCCTGTATGATGACTTTGGTGGGGTGTAGGGTACTAGTGATTGAACCCAGAGGCATTTTACCTCTGAGCTATGCCCCTAGCCTTTTTGTTTTGCTTTGAAACAGGGTCTTGTTAGGATGCTGAGAGTCTTGCTAAATTGTTTAAGCTGGTCTATAACCTACAATCCTCCTGTCTCATCCTCCCAAACACAGAATACAAGCATGTGCCACCATGCCTGGCTTTTAATGGCTTTATTAAGACTTACAACCAGACAGAACATTTTAAACTTTAGCATCGAATGTTTCTGAATTCTAATTTGTGTGCTTGTTTGCTTCCCAAAAGGATTACTAGTCCCTCACCATATACCCACAGTAATTTATATTCTTCACTATGAGATTCCCTTAAGAAGAATCACTCAGTAATGTAATTAAAAATGAAAACCTTAACTCCTCATCTTTATAATGCAATAGTAACATCATTCCTTGGATAGGATGTAACATTTCACTCTTCTTTTTTAATTTTGTCTTCTGCTTAAGAGGTTACTTTAGTGGTACATGTTAATTGTTCTAAAATAGTAATGCAAAACCACCAGCAACTCACAGTCATATATCTTATACTTACTTAGATAGCTGCTGCGATTATAATTACGAATACATGTTTGTGTCTGGGATAAATCTTCATCATATAATGTGAAAAATAGACTTAAGATAATTATTTTTGTTTGGGTCTACCCCTAAATGAAAGGAGAATGTTCAGAGAGAGAGTTTGGGGTGGGGGGGACTAAGATATAGTGACTTGCCCTTAGCTTGAAGTCTCTCTGGCTCATGTAAATTTGTGAAGCACTGCCAAGAATGTGGTTCTGATGTGGCCAGAATATACCAATTGCATGTATATAAAAGAGGTTAAAAATACTCTGGTAACCAAGTATGGTGGCATACACCTGTAATCCCAGTACTTGGGAGGCTGAGATAGGAGGATCGCAGGTTCAGGGCCAGCCTCAGCCACTTAGTGAAAGCCTCAGCAACCTAGTGAGGCCCTGTTTTGAAATAAAAGAGAAAGGGCTAGGGTGTAGCTTGGAGGTTCAATCCCCAGTTGCATGCACACACACAAAAAAAAAATGTGCTCAGCAGGTCCCTATCTCCAGGATTTGAGGATGTTCGTAAGCACCCCCAAATGGGAGCATGCTTTTAAGTGGGTAGTCCTGCGAGTGTTGTGAAATTGGAAGAAGTGATGGTAGTGGTGTGTGAGGTTGATGTTAGGGTGGAAGGTTCTGACAGCATTTACATCTGTTCCCTGTGTGGGCAGGGGTTAGGATATGGGTTGACAGAAGGAACCTAGAAGACAGAAGACTACTCACCTGAGAAATTCCTAAGAGGGCAGGATTATGCCTTCTCTCACAATGTCATCAGATTCTGGTATCTGGTGGGGGCTCCACTGATTTTTGTGGTTGTTGTTTTATTCTGTGGTACTAGAGATTGAACTCAAAGGCCTTCTACCTTCCAAGCTTCATCTCCAACTCCTTTCTGTTTTGAAACAGGGTCTTGCCAAGTTGCTGAGGCTGGCCTCAAAGCTATGATCCTGATATTCCTCTCTCAGCCTCTCAAGTACTGGGAGTAACAGTGTACACCACCACACCCAGACTCCACTGATTTTTGCCAACCACTAAATTTCACATTTCTTTCATCCTGGTCCCAAAGCTGGAAGATTTGGGAGATAAGACAGATACTGTTCTATCAAAGAAACCTCTAAGACCTGAAGTGTGAATAGATAGGGGTATTGCCTGGCTGCTTCATAAATATCATCTGAGATAGTCAACAACAACAAAAAAGAAGACAATGGGGTGTTTCCTACACTGTGACAGGAAGAGGGAAAAGCCAGAGAGGTCCAATTAGACCGAGGTGAAAGGGTATGCTCCTGGAGGGATGTGGTGGTGTCTTTAAAGAGGGTATCACTGTAAGGTTCATTTCCTGACCTTAATGTAGCAAGGAGACAATATAGCTCAGATGTAGAATACCTTTGGGTTCCATCTTCAGTACCGCACACGTACCAAAAAACTCATTTTAAATTTTACCAAAGGGTCAGCAGCGAGCCTTTACTTGCTCTATTCCATGCTATTTTGGAAAATGAGAGACCCAAAAAGGAAGCCATGGCACCAGTGGGGTTGTGTGTATGTGTGTGTGTGTGTGTGTGTGTGTGTGTGTGTGTGTGTGTGTGTGTTACTAGGGAATAAACTCAGGGCATTCTGTCTGAGATACACCCCCATACTCCTTTTTTGGTACTATAGATTGAACACAGGGTATTCTACCTCTGAGATATACTCTCAAACCTAATTTATACTTTATTTTGAAACAGGGTCTCACTGATTTGCTGAAGCTGGCCTAGAACCTGTAATCCTCCCAAGTTCTGGGATTCCAGGCATAGGAATGGTGTTCTTGCCAGGCCCATGATGTCTATCCAGCATGGTGATTGGGTCCTATGTCCTTTGAAACCCAGCAGACACAGTCTTTAAAATCCTCTATGGAGCCACCAGACTTAGAGTTTAAAAACTATCCCTGTTCCTCTGCCTCTCAACTTCCGCTCCAGCCAATTTTCCAGAAAAGCTCAGCAAGGGAACTCAACACTACAAATATCCACAAGTTTTCAAACAAAGACAACAATAAATCTAATATTTTATAAAGGCAACCCACCCAAAAATGTTAAATGTTCAAATGCCAGTGTTTCCCGTAGCTTGAGGCAAAAATGACTTTCTTATTACATGGGAAAAAATAGCATGAAATCTCCCAGGCCTTTGCCAAAGCCAAAACTCTCTGGGTATGCTTACAAGAAGGACCAGGATGCTGAGCAGGCTATGGAAGGCATGCTGTATAATTGGAAGTGCATGGATCTCTTTGGCTCCATCTTTCCGATATTCCAGGTCTCCCCTGGCTTGGTCCTCCTTCAATCCCCAGGAAGGGGCCTCAGGCCAGTGTCAGCAGAGGTTCTTTCATGGGGAACTCACAATGAAGAGGGCAGGCTTGCCATGGCAGAGCAGAGGGGCTCCAACAACGCAAGCCTTGTTTTTTTGCTTCAAAGTTCCCAACTCCAGATGGATGTTTAGATTATAGGCATTCCTTATTTAGGCAGCAAATGTGTCCAGAGCACAGAGGTCTTTGGGTCTCAACGATGGGGCCAAGACTGTCTGGCTTGAAACCCTGGATCTGCCACTTGCTAGCTATGCATCTTGGGCAAGTTACTTCAATCTGTTTAGCCTAGCTCCTTGATGTGCCACATGGAGATAAGATTGCACAGTGGTCGGGAACTTCGGGGAGAGAGATGTAAGCTATTGGCTGTTCCAACACTGCCTTCCTTTTGACTTTGATGATGAATTTGGTATACTGTCCTATGGGAAGGTCCCCTTACTCATGAGTTAAAACATCCAACAATATGATTATCAAGATGAGGTTTAGCCCTCCCCAAATCGCAGAGGGACTTGAACATTTGGAAATTTCAAAAGTTAAACTAAGAGCCAGGCTGACTTTCCATGTTTTATAAGAACAAATTATTATATAATTAACAACAGAGAACATACTTGCTTGACAACCCAATCTTCTAACTTCACCAGAGATAGCGCAAAAGTTGGGATTCAGTCTAGAAAGATCCCGTGGGTTACTAGATTAGTACGGATCAACGGTACAATCCAGAGTGTTATATCGCTGTCAGGATCAAGCAAAATAACCTGTTTTGTGTTTCAGGTAGGAAATGGCCAGGGCATTGCCTTCATGTACTATGCTGCCAAGTATTTTGGGATGGATTAAGGCTTGTGGCCACACAGAGAGCCCATCAAAGGCAGCCAGGTTTATACAGGTAGCAAGACCATCTACCCAGCACCTGATCTCAAAAAAGGAACATTGATGTTACAATTTTGACATGCAACTTCCCTCAGAGAGTGTTTTCATTTATCCCTCACGTTCCACTGGTGAAAACTCAGTGACATGATCACAGCCAAGTGCAAGAGAGTCTGCAAAATGATGTCTAGTTGTTCACCCAAGAAAAGAGCACAAGTTTAGGGAACAGCATTGGCCTATCTCTGCCACAATCAGGAACAGACATCACTCAGATTCAAGTTCGGTGCTTTTTCTGTTGTACTATGTTCATAATTATAATGGATTTCTAATGAGTTGACAGATGTAAATGGAATAATCCAAGGTCTAAATGACACCTCTGAAGACCTTAAACTGGAAAGAATCTGAGGAGCATTGAAAATTGGGAGGATGCAGACTACAAAGGTCAGTAGCAAGCCGGACATGGTGGCACACACCTGGAATCCCAGTCCTTGGGAAGATGAGTCAGGAGGATAGCAGATTTGAGGACAGTATGCAGTAACTTTGTATACTGTATATGATGCTAGCAACTCAGCAAGACCCATTTAAAAAACAAAAGCTAAAAAATGCTGGGGGTGGAGCTTGGAGGTAGAATACCACTGGATTCAATGCCCAGTACCAAAAGACACAAACAAACAAACAAAAAAGGCCAGTGGCAAGTCAGGCATAGCGATACACTCCTGTAATCCCAATTCTTGGGAGGCTGAGACAAGAGGATAACAGGTTTGAGGCCAGCCTCAGTAACTTAGTGAAAGCCTCAGCAACTTAGCAACACCCTGTTTCAATGTTTGAAGTTAAGTTTAAAAGGGCTGGAGGTGTAGCTCAGAGGTACAATGTCACTGAGTTCAACCCTCAGTACTACAACTTAAATAAAAATAAAAACAAAAATTTAAAAAAGGGTTGCTGGCATGATAATAGAACATACCAGTGATAGAAGAGGTCTTTCTAGTTCCTGGGAGGTTCAGGGACAAACCTATGTATGATGTGACTCAGGATGAAGCAAGAGTCACAGAATCACCACAGGGAAATGGACTTACCTTAGCATCACCCACACTAAGACAAAACGTGCAGTGATTACATCAAGCAAGATAAAAATTGGGGTTCAGGCTTTTGAGTCCAAATACCAGGTCCTAATAAAATCTCCTTGAAGTTAAGGCTAGATCTTTAATTCCCTAAAAACCCAAATCTTAGCTGTACCGTCTGACACAAAGTGGCTTCTTTGTTTTATTTATGTATTAACTTATTTATTTTTTGGTGCTGGGTTGAATCAGAGGATCTACACCCTCAGTCCTCTTTATTTTTTATTTATTTACTTTTTAATTTGTTTTTGCAGAACTAGGGATTGAACTCAGGGGTGTTCTACCTCCAATCTACACCTTCAGCCATATTTTTAAATTTTTATTTTGAAACAGGATCTCACTAAGTTGTGGAGGGCCTCACTAAGTAGCTGAGGCTGTCCACTAACATGTGATTCTCCTGTCTCGGTCTCCCAAATTTTAGGATTACAAGCGTGTGCCACCATGCTCAGTTTTTATTTTTTATTTTGAAACCAGATCTCAATGAGTTGCTGAGAGTCTCACTAAATTGCTGAGGCTAGCTTCAAACCTGTGATCCTCCTGCCTCAGCCTCCCAAGTACTCAGGTAACAGGTATGCACCAAGGTGCCTGGTATAAGGTAGTTTTTCAATAACCGTTTGAAGAAGGAAGGAAGGAAGGAAGATGGGAGGGGACACACACATTTATTTTGTGTCCACACCCCATAAGACTCATCATTCCACATTTAAACTAGTAAAAGCTCTTGAATTCCTACTAGTGACAGAGAGTAGATATCATCCCTGTCCATTTAATGAATAATTGAGAATTAGCAATGATCCAAGTCAGTGGTACTATATCACAAACTGAACTTTTCATGTTTTCATAAGTGCAGCTTAATGTGAATTATTTATTATATTTTGTGGTAGATTTTGTAAAAGTAATGAAGATTTAGTACCATGAGCCCCTGCCAGCTCTTTGCTGGCAAATACCACTTCCATGTCTGGAAGGTCTCTCCATCATTGGCTGTCACATGCCTTACCAAAGGACAGCAGTATAGTAAGGCAAAGGGAAAACATGAGAACACAAGAATTCCATCCACTGATGAGTGGATGACGAAAATGTACTATATACACACACAATGGCATTTTACTCAGCCATAGAGGAGAACAAAATTATACCATTTGCAGGAAAATAGATGGAACTAGAGAGCATTATGCTAAATGAGATCAGCCAGTCTCAGAAAGTCAAGGGTCATATGTTTTCTCTCATATGTGGAAGCTAGAGAGAAAATTGGAAACCAAAGAGATTTCAGATCAATGAGGAGAGAGAGACTTGTAAGGTAGTGTAAGGGGTCTGAGAGAAGGAGGTGGGGAGGGAGAACAGGGCAATTAAGGAAGAAAACAGACCAAATAATGTTATGTCCTTATATGAAAGGACACTACCAACCTCACTCACAGGTACAGAGAGCGAAACACACCATGTGCTGTGTGCATGTATGTTTCTATCACTCTGAACCTCATTATGATATATAATTATGATGTACTGATAAGGATATGCCCATGGACAGATTGGCAATGTCAGAAAGAAATGACTTTGCAGGACCATTTTTTTTGTATCAGTTTTTCTAAATCAACTTCCTGGGAAGTGACTTTCATAATCGCTGTTATGAATGGTATAAAGTAAAATCTCCAGTAACATGAATCTTCTTGCAATCTACTCATATGATACTGTCTCAGTCAACACTCTCAGTGATATAGTCTCAAAGACCTGACCACACAACTTGGAGGAAGGAAGATTTGCTCACAGTTACTTGGAGATTCTGGGTTAGGGTTAGGTTAGGTTCCATGTGAGGTAGGGAACTGAAGCTCAGGTCATGGCCATGGGAAGCAAAGAAAGAGTGCACACAAAGCTCTGCTCTCACATTGTGGAAGAGAAAGAGAGCAAGAGAGCGAGAGAGCGAGAGAGCGAGAGAGCAATAGAGCGAGAGAGCGAGAGCGAGAGCGAGAAAGAGAGAGAGAGAGAGAGAGAGAGAGAGAGAGAGAGAGAGAGAGAGAGAGAGAGAGAGAGGCAGGCTCTGTCCTCATATAATGAGGGCCAAAAGCAAGAGATCCAAAAAGTAAGAGGATTCAAAGCACAATCCCTAAGGCATGGACTTGCCTTCCCCAGCCACACTCCACCTGCCTAAGTGACTACCTATTAAATCCATTATAATAGATTTATTGACTGATGAGATCACAACCCTCATGACTTAACTATATCAACTCTATGATTTTCAGGGGACATTCTATGTCTAACCATACAGATATTTTGTTGCAGGAGAATTTACTACCTGTTTGAAAATCATACTCTAAATTAGCAAGAATAAAAATTAAAATCCAAGTAAGATTCTGTCCCAAAATACATAACATGAATGCAATCATAATGAAATGTCAGACAAACCCAATTCAAGGAACATATTATGAAACAATGAAACTATGCTCTTCAAAATAGGTCAAAGTCATAAAAGCAAAGATAACCTGAGGAAATGTTCCAGATTAAGGATATTAAATACACCAAGATTGATCACAGTGCTTGATCCTAGGTTGGAACATGGCGAGTTTGCTTTTGTGTGTGTGTGGTATTAGGGATTGAACCTAACGGTATTTTACCTCCAGGCCCAGGGGTCTCACTAGGTTACTGAGGACCTTGCTACTTTGCTGAGGCTGTCCCAGTACTTTGCAATCCTCCTGTTTCAGCCTCCCAAGTACTTGGATTACAGGTGTGAGCCACCATGCCTGATTTAGTTTTTTTATTTCTCTGAAAATTGGATTAAAATAATCAGGAACATTTGAATATGAACTCTATGCTAGCAATGGTGATATATCAATGGTCAGTTTATGGAACTGAATAATTATACCGTGGTTTTGTAAGATAACATCATTATGTACTGAAATATTTAGAGAGAAATGGTCATGATATCTTTATTAGTTTCAAATGGTTTTGTAAATAATAATACATAGCAGCCAGGCATGTTGTCACATGCCCATAATTCCAGTACTTAGGAGACTGAGACAGAAAGATCACAGGTTCAAGGCCAGCCTCAGCAACTTAGTGAGACTTTCAACAATCTAGTGAGACTGTTTCTGCACAAAAAATAAAAAGTTCTGGTGTCTTGGAGGTAGAATGCCTCTAGGTTCAACCCCCAATACCACAAAAAGTAAACAATATGTATACATATAGAGGTTTGGGGTAGTCTGTTAGAGTAGCTAGTGTTACATTAACCAGTACCTTTTCTCACCAATTAATCTGATTTGCGATTGTGTTATCTTCTGGAAAATTCTAATAGGTAAATCTAGATGAAAGTTTTATGAAAGTTCATTACACTATTCCTGTATTTTTCTATGAATTTGAAAATTTTACTTTCAAAAATAGAAGTTAGGCCAGGTGTGGTGGCACACATCTACATCATAGTACTTGGGAGGCTGAGACAGGAGGATCACAGAGTCAAGACCAGTCTCAGCCACCTAGCAAGACCCTGTTTCTAAATAAAAAGTAAAAAGGTATGGGGGTGTAACTCAGAGAGAGAACACCCCTATGTTCCATCTCCAGTATCCCCCCTCAAAAATGTTAAGAAAGATACACACACACACACACACACACACACACACACACGTAAGGGCCGTATCCTTGCTCAGTATCAGCAAATATAAAGGAGCAGAGTAAGTCTTCAGCATTCCCATGGTACTATGTTAACAGTCAGACCTTCTTGAATTCTCAACCTTTTATTCATTTATTTTATTTATTTATTTATTTATTTATTTATTTATTTATTTTTGGTGGTAGTGGGGTTCCTGGAAGCCCTTCTACCTCCGGGCTACACTCCCAGACCTATTTTTACATTTTTATTTGGAAACAGGGTCTCTTAAGCCAGCGCGGCTGACTTCTTCGAACCTGCGCGATCCTCCTGTCTCCACCTCCCAAGCGTGCGCCACCATGCCCGGCTTTTCAACCTTCTTAATATCCTCAGAACATGGCATCCCTCATGAAATGCAGTGTAATGTAACTTCCTGAGCAAGAACATGTGACACAAGCAGCGAGCGGAAACCAAGTCTCCTTGAGGTGGGGTTGCCAACAGATGCCTGGACTTGCCTTAGGAAGAGGCCAGCTTGAAAGGCATGCGCCACTAAAAATAGAAATGACTGTCAGCATCACTCAGAAAGAGCCAGAATGGCAGATGTTGAATCTTCAGAGGCCAAGAATCCACCTCATTTGGAAATCAACAGGAGTCCCTGTTCTGAGCTCCAGATATTTGGAGTTGGAGCATTTTGCTTGGAAGTTGGGTAGGTAGTTTGGGAGTCTTCGGGAGCTTTTCAGATAAAGGGTTTGAAATATTTGTGGGGGAGAGAGAAAGGGAGTCAAGAGAGCATTGGAGATTGAGAGTTCAAGAGGAAAACTCTATGGAGTTCAGCGGCAGTTCAACGCAGCCTCCTCCTCCTGCATGTGGCTGAGAAGCAGTTACTTTCCCTGTAGAAAGGGACTGTTACATGCCCAGGGAACAAAGATGGAATTTATTACCTCGGGTTATCCACTCTACATAAGTTATTGTGACTAGATAAAAAGAACATGGTGTTTCTGAGCCATCTGCCTCCAGATAGAAATAGCTTTGTAGCAGACAGTCTTTATAATGGTGTTTACGGCAATAGGGCTCTTTTTTATTGTTGGCTGGAGGTCAGGTGATTTACCAGGTTTCCTATTGAATTTTGGGTCTCTCCTTTCACAAGTCATTTTTCTCAAAAGATTGGACACCTGGGTTATGTTGACTAGATGACATGTTCCTGTTCCTACAAATTGAAAAAATTTATTAATTCGGGGAAAATAGTCGTGCTGCTCCTCCCGGAATCCATTATGTTTTCTTTTTGCCTGCAGTGTTCAGCTAAAAGTCCTTAAAATGTCATTTAGGGCCTTGTGAGATTCCACTCTGAAATACATTTCCTGTTCATATCCTGCCTCCACCTAACCCATGCCCATACTATAGTCACAAGGATAAAGTTCTCTAAACACACTATATACCCTGTGACTAGGCCCAGGCTGTTTCTTATTTTATCTTCCGAAAACACTCTCCCTGCCATCTCTACCTAGTGAACTCCTACCCATCCTTCAAACCCCAGCTCAAATATCACCTTTTCTAGAGTAACTTCTATGGTTTGTGCTCCCTCCTTGTACTCAAGTATAATGAATCATTTCCTTTTCTGCCCTCCAACAGAACTTTTATTCAATCCTCTGTCAAAGTAATTGACACAGTCTTCCAGAAATCATTTCCCAACTAGGTTTTTAACAATGAGTATAGAGGCTTCCTTTCATACATCACTGCATTGTCCACACCCTGAACAATGGTGCTATGTAGTAGCTATTAAAGAAAATGCTTTGAAGGAATGCCTTGATCGATGACTTAATCAATGGATGGAAAATGGGCAACTACGTGCTCTTCATGGCCTATAAGCCAAACATTTAAGACATATGAGCTTAGCATAATAACAGTCTCTGTCTATTAAGTGCCTTGTTCTGCTGGCACAGTGCATATATTTTATTTCACATCAAAACTACTACATAAGGTGGGCGTGGTGGCACATGTTTACAATCCCAGTATCTGGGATGCTGAGAAAGGAGTATTGCAGATTTTAGGCTAGCGCTGGCGATTTAGCAAGTTAGTGAGACCTTACTTTAAAATAAAAAATTAGGGAGAGAGGGCACCAAGCACAGTCTAAATGTATACCATCTTCAATATGTTCCACATATAAATACAATAAAAATATAAAATAAAATTTAAAAATTAAAAGGGCTGGAGGTATGGCTCAGAGGTAGAATGCCTCTGGGTTAAATCCCCAGTGCCACACACACAAAAAACAAAACACTGCTACATAATTATTATTATGTTTATTTTAAAAACAAATAAACCAATGTTTATGTTTGTAGAGAGCATACTTTGACACCTTTGGAGAAAGATGAGTAAAATCAGGAGGAAATCTGGTCTCCACCACTGTCAGCCTATTGCTATGGCATTCCCTATAGCATCATCCCACTGACCAGTAGCCTTGGATGCCTAAGAAAGGTAGCTTTGACCACAAATAATGGTACATACATCTTCCAGACATCGGTAGCACTGGGAGTCATGGTCCTGACCCTGGTCACCACATCCTGAGGCCCCGAGTCGACCAGATTTGGTGTCAACATTGTAAGACTATGCTACATGTCATTTTTGAATGGCTGGCCACCAGACCTCAGGGCCCAGCTCAGATGTAAATTCCACGCAGTGATTCTGCATAAGCCCCAGGGAATGGTATGGACTTTTCAGTAATACAGACTTCCCAGCTGAGCCTATCAGAACCATACTTCAAAGTTTGAGGAAACATGTTGGCTCCCATTCATCACTCCCTTCTCCATTATCCCTAAGGGCATTAGCTTGATGTGATATCCTACTAATGATGTACTGCTACTCGATACTTGAATTTGCTTTTTTTATTTGACTCATCATGGGCCATCTAGAGTCCCCATCCTAGAAAGAGGTTGTATGTGTGTGTGTGTGTGTGTGTGTGTGTGTGTGTGTGGTGTCATGTGTACATGTATGTGTGTTACTCAGGATTAAACTGTCAGAGGCATTCTTTTTTATTTTTGAAACAGGGTCTTACTAGCTTTCTGAGTTGCTCTCGATACTTGCTGAGGCTGGCCTCAAGCCTGCGATCCTCCTGTCTCAGCCTCTCGGTTGCTTAGTTATTTGTTAATCAGATTCATACACTGATGAAAATTCCTTGAAATTTGCCAAGTTACCTGGAAATGAGGGCATTCAGAATATAAAAGAAGCCAGGCATGGTGACACACGCTTTTAATCCCAGCGCTTGGGAGGCTGAGACAGGAAGATCGCACAGGTTCAAAGCCAGCCTCAGCTACTTAGTGAGGCTCTCAGCAACTTAGTGAGATCCTGTTTCCAAATAAAATATAAAATAGGTCTGGGAGTATATCCCGGAGGTAGAAAGCCTCTGGGTTCCACCCCCAGTACCACACACACACAAAAAAAACAGAATATAAAGGAAAATCATGGCATGCATATTTGCATCGCTTTGAATCTCAATATGATACATAACTACATCACACCACCAAGAGTATAATAAAATAACATAAAATAATGGCATAAATAGAAAACCACAGAAATCCCCATCTTCTAAACACACACACACACACACACACACACACACACACACACACATATCTTGACAGCTAAAGAAGTTCAGCCTTAGCTTGCTGATTTTTCCCCACAGAAGGCTAACTTGCTTTAGAAAAAGGAAATGGAAAGGAAAAATCTAACTCACAGAAAAAAGTTCAAGCAGTCATTGTTTTGATTGTACTTTTTCTCTAGTTCAGCAGTTTACTGACTTGTTCCTAATCCTCATGTAAAAGGTTTAAAGTGCCTAATGCAGGAGTGAGTTAGTTAGTCTTCTGGAAAGCCCAGCCTACTGCCAGTCTTGGGACGTGGACTCATCTTGGTGATAGCCCTCCTGCCTGGTGCCCAGGGGCAGATTGATAATGGTAGTCACCTGAAATTACTTTTTTTTTAGTACTGGAAGTTAAACCTGGGGGCGTTTTATCTCTGAGCTGCACCTCCACCTCTATTTTATTTTTTATTTTAAAACAGTGTCTCACTAGGTTTCTGAGGATCTCACTAAGTTGCCGAGACTGGCCTCAAACCTGTGATCCACCTTCCTCAGCCTTCCAAGTACTGGGATTGCAGGTGTGTGCCGCCATGCCCAGCTCCTGGTTACTTTGAAATACAATAAGTTTATAGATTTGAATTGACATTTCACAAAAGGTATATGCATGGCCAATAAGCACATGAAAAGATGCTGGATGTCATTAGTCAATGGGGAAATATAAATTGATGCCCAGATGATATCACATTTCATACTCGTGAAAATGTTGATAATTTTTATAAACAGACTATAACAAAGATTGGTAAGGATGTGGAGAAACTGAAACCATCATTACCTTACTAGCAAGAATGTAAAATGGCAAAGCCAATATGTAAAGCAGTTTAACATGAAGTTACTATATGATCTACAAGTTCTGCTCCTATGTATCTACCAAGGAAAAATAACAACACGTGTCCACCCAAAGGTTTGAATGTAAATGTTTACAACACCATTGTTCACAAAAGCCAAAATGTAGAAACCACCCAAATATCTATCAGTGAAAGAACAGAATGTGGTACAACTATAACAACAGAATAATATTCAGCAACAAGGAATCAAGTGATATGTGCCAGCTGGGTGTGGTGAGTCACACCTGCAATCCTAGTACTTGGGAGGCTGAAACAAGAGGACCATAGGTTCAAAGCCAGCCTCAGCAACTTAGTGAGGATCTCTACGATTTAGCAAGATCCTGCTGCAAAATAAAAAGAAGACTGGGGTATAGCTCAGAGGTAAAACACCCCTAGGTTTAATCCCCAGTACCAAAAAAACAAAGTGATATGTGCTAGAACATGAATAAACCTCAAAAACTTGATGCTAAGTAAAAGAAACCAGATGCAAAAGCCATATAGTATATAGTAGTAAACATCTTTTTGCCAGATGCAAAAATCCATATAGTATATAGTAGTATAGTATAATAGTAGCCATATTGTGTATAGTATTATACATAGCGTAGTTTAAATAAAATGGCCTGAAGAGGCAAATCTATAGAGATAGAAAGTAGATTCGTGTTTGTCTAGAGCTGAAGGTAGGAAAATTAATTATAAATGGGCAAAAGGGATCTTATGAGGGTATTAAAATGCTCTAAAACTTGATTGTGGTTATGGTTGTGTATCTCAGTAAACATACTTTAAAAACATCATTAAATTGGCTGGGTATGGTGGCACACACCTGTAATCCCACTACTTGGGAGGCATTTTTTTTTTTTTTTTTGGTGGTGGTACTGGGGTTCCTGGAAGCCCTTCTAACTCCGGGCTACACTCCCAGACCTATTTTTACATTTTTATTTGGAAACAGGGTCTCCTAAGCCAGCGCGCGGCTGGCTTCGAACCTGCGCGATCCTCCTGTCTCTGCCTCCCAAGCGCGGGGATTACAAGCGTGCGCCACCACGCCCGGCGACTCAGCGGGCATTTTGCAGAGATGCCAGTTCCCCTGGAGATGATTTCTACAACATGCTAAGTCCCACCCCGGCAGACAGTTCCTATTCATCTCTGGCTTGCACTAGGAGGGGCCCTTGGCGGTGAGGACAGGGGCTTGTGTAAGGGGAGAGTTCTCTTGGTCTTAAGCAGCTGATAGCATGTCCTTATTTCAAGACATTCCTTCCCTGAGGTTCCTTCAACTCTCCTTTTCCCATCTCACTTTGCTACATTTTCTTTCATTTTCAATACTGTTATTAGTGCATTGTGATTTTACATGGGAATGAAATTTAAAACATGCATGCACAGAGCCATGGATCCTCATGGATGCAGTGTGATGAGTGTCCACTTACAGCATCTGGTAAGAGTGTCCACCTCTGCACCTTGCCCCAATTCTCGCTTCTCCCTCTCTGCAGATGTTAGTGACATTGATAGAGATGCCTTCATATATGGACATAGCATTCACTGAACTGTTTTCTTCCTCAGTCCTCCTTTTTCTCTCCCCACCTCCCTCTCCCAACCTCCTTCCACTCTTCTACTGGTCTCTCTCCTCATCTATCTGAGTCCATTCCAGTTCCTATTTCCTCTCTAGCTTCCACATATGAGAAAAGAAAAAAAAAAAAAAACATGACCCTTGACTTCTGTGATTGGCTGATCTTACTTTGCATAATGTTCTCTAGTTTTCTCCTGCAAACTATATATTTGTGTTCCTCTTTATGCCTCAGTGAAATTCCATTGCATGTGTATACCCCATTTTCTTTCTCCATTCATCTGCTGACAGATACCCAAGTTGGTGGTATTATTTACCTATTAGTTTTAGCTTAGGTTTGGCAAACTCAGAAACAGGTAAAAGGGGCCCAGAAAGGGGACTGCGAAAGGCCTTGGATTCGTCTTTATCTCTGAGTGTGTGGGTAACGGGTGTGTCCGATGAGTATAGAGACTGAAGCGGAAAAGACACACACTACCCCCTTTTCTAACTTATTCATCAACTCTGTGTGAACTCAAATGTGCATTCAGTGCCCCGTAACAAACTATTCCTATGACAACCTGCTACTGACATAAAGTTTAGACTTAAAAAGAATCTTAGTCCATACTTTAATATCTTAAAGGAGCCCAAACCACAGCAATCATTTATAAACTGCATTTAACTAGAGCCTGAAAGAAAATATTGAAGGGTAATCCTCAGCAATCATAAACATGGACTCCATTTACATACAGAGTTGGACCTCCACAACCACAGATTCTGTATCCATGGATTCAACCAACTGCTGATGGAAAATATTTGGAAAAAATGCATCCATATTGGATATCTACAGGCTTTTTTCTTTTCATCATCCCCTGAAAAATACAGTATGACAACTACTTACACAGCATTTACATTGCATTAGGTATTACAAGTAATCTAGAGATGATGTAAAATATACAGCACTCTGTGTATGTGATATATGTAAATATTATGCCATTTTATATAAGAGACTTGAGCATCCACAGGTTTTGGCATCTGCGAGGGTCCTGGAACTAATCCCCATGGATACAGTGTGATGAGTGTATACATATATTAAAAATCATGTGTACTTACTTATTCAGTAGCCTCTCATTTCACGACCATGTCTAGAAGAAAGAACCTGAAATCTAAACACCTTGTTATCAGCTGTGTTGTTAGAAACACCTTCCCCACAATAATAAGATATTGGTGGACTCTAAATGGTGACAGAGAGAAGTATAACTGAGCCAAATCACTGTCAGGCCTAGAACTCAAACCCCAGAGGGAGAAAACCAATTCTCAAAGTTCTGGAATGAAAATGAGAAAAGAAAAACAAAAAGTAGAGCTCTGGAGATGATCCCAGGTCAGGCTCCTCTTGGCAGTTCAGTTGGTTAATGAGTAAAAACTGGACTGGACTCTAGATACCCAAAACAATCTCAAAGAAGAACAAAGCTAGAAGATGTATATTTTCTGATTTCAAACCATATAAAGCTACAATAATTGAAACAGTGTAGTACTGTTCTAAAGGCAGATATATATAAACCATTGGAGTTAAATAAAAGCTTAGAGATAAATTCTTCCATATATTGTCAAGTTATTTTTGACTAGAGTCCATATTCCATATCAGGATAGATTTTTTCTGAAAAATAAATAAATAAATGTATGATAGCTTCACCTAAAAAAAAAGAAAATAAAAATATTCTCTGGTAAGAAAGAAAGCAAAAAGAAATATTGAACTGTTATCTTTTAGTCATCAAAAGCTTGGTATCAGACAAATGAAATGGTTATGTGAGATTATCATCGTTAATATTGGATAGATTGCTATAAAACTAGATGTCAACCACTAAGCCAAGCATGGGAAGGAGGGATGGGGAGGGAACGGGGTGGGGATCGGGTAGGGGCTAACTGGGCGATGTGTGCATGTATGTCTACAAAAGTATTTTCTTTATACCATTATGATGTATGGATACATTGCACCAATAAATAAATAAATAAATAAATAAATAACTAAATAAATAAATAATAAAAAAACTGGACTGGAAGCAGGGTGCAGCAGCACACAACTGTAATGTCAGTACTTGGGAGGCTGGCATAGGAAGATTGCAGGTTTGAAGTCAGCCTCAGCAACTTAGTGAGACCCTCAGCAAATGATCAAGACCCTGTTTCAACATTTTTTTGGTGGTACTGGGCTTCCTGGAAACCCTTCTACCTCTGGGCTGCACTCCCAGACACCTATTTTTTTATATTTTTATTTGGAAACAGGGTCTCTTAAGCCAACGCGGCTGGCTTCAAATCTACATGATCCTCTTGTCTCCGCCTCCCAAGCGTGGGGATTACAAGCATGCACCACCATGCCTGGCTCAAAATTTAAAAAATAAAAAAGGGCTGGGCATATACCTCAGAGGTAGAATGCCCCAGGGTTCAATCCCCACAAAAATGAAATGGATTTCAAATTAGCAAAGACTTGAAATGGGAAAGAGGAAGCTCTCAGAAAATTACCATGTACAACACCAAATCGTCCCAAATGCTCAAAATAGAGTAAAAAATTAGAGCATAGCTTGACTCTGAAATATTGGCTGAATGACAAGATTTAGGTAGCAATGAACTGGAGTCTGATGCCTGGGGTGGCCAAACACACAACTTTCATAAACGTGTTTGCATTTGCCCATACTACACCATGCTACAAATTATAGTTAAACTCCCCCAAACTCCCAAAGGGAAGGGGTACAAAACTCCTACATTCTGCTGATTTGAGAGCACTGGGCACAAAGCTGAGCACCAGCAGGCTCTTGCTGAGTTACGCCTTCCCTCCTCTCAAGCCAGTACCCTCCAGATCCCCCAGGCTGAAATCTAGGCTCTCTTACTAAAAATCTCACTTCCCCACCAATCACAACGAAGAAACTGCAATGGAAAAACAGCTTTTTATCCTTGCTGGTTCTCAGCTTTTACAAGGATTTGTTTAGAGTGGAGTATAAATTAACTCAAGAAACTGAAATCAGATAGAGCTCAGCTCTTGAAATGTGACCCAAGTGGGCGGGGATCTGGGAAGGTTTCCTTTCTCTTGTCAGGATCCTGGGGGCGCCTGCGCAGACAAGCCCAAGGGCAGTAATGTGCCACTATCCTCCTCAGTCTCTCCTTTTACAGGCATCTCCACACCGGCCCTGTAGCCAGCAGCAGCCTGGATAAAAGCAAAAAAGTCAACCCAGGAATTCTGACAGCATTTCCACAGTCCACCACCAACCCTCCTTCCACCAGTCAGCTTGCAGTTGCTGAAATCAGAGCCACCCTTTAGAAGATGGTGTGGCAGCACACTCCTGCAATCCCGGTACATGGGAGGCTGTGACAGTAGGATCACAGATTCCTAGCCAGCCTCAGCAATTTAGTGAGACCATTTCAAAATAAAGGTAAAAAGGGTTGGAGGGGTAGCTCAGTAGAAGAACCCTGGACTCAATCCCCAGTACCAAATTTTAAAAAGAAAGAGAGAGAGACACACACACAGAGAGAGAGAGAGAGAGAGAGAGAGAGAGAGAGAGAGAGAGGGAGAGAGAGAAGAAAGAGAAAAATAATTACCCTTTGAAATTGCTCATGCCAAACTTTTCTTTTAATTCACATACTCCAGTTTCATTAAATCATGCTAGAAGCCGGGTGTGTTGTCGCACGCTTGTAATCCCAGCATTCGGGAGGCTGAGACCAGATGATCGCGGTTTGCAGAAAGCCTCAGCTACTTAGTGTGGCCCTTCACAACTTAGTGAGACCCTGTTTCAAAATAAAGAATAAAAAAATTGGGCAGGGGGTGTAGCTCGGAGGTCAAATGCCTCTGGGCTCCATCCCCAGACCCGCAAAAAAATTTTTTTTAATTGAATTAAATTTTAAAAAATAAATCGTGCTAGAAAAATTCACAGTAAAGGCCCTAAAATAAAGTTCCATTAAAATATAAATGTAACTGGTTAACCAAATATCAACACTATGTGTTTTGCTAATTATTCTTAATTTCAGTTCATCATGCCAGACTTTTCCCTTCATGGTCAGAGTTTAGAGCCTACCACAGGCAAAATTGCCAATTGCACAATGGGTCTGTTTAGAACCCCTCTCCCACTTTACCATATGACATTAGCTTTATAATAGCTGCTTCCCAGGACTTGGCCCCTTCTAGGCCTCCTTCACCCCAGAAAAGGGCTCTGCCCTCTGCTTTCATGTGGAGCCAGCCCTGCAGAAGCAATTGCTGATTGCTGTGAACCCTTTGACTTGTATTCTGCAGGGATGCCCTGCTGAGAGGAAATAGAGTCCATGTACTTTCTCAAATGGCATCAGCTCTCAGAAATGAAATCCTCCTGCATGGTTGAGTGAAAACTCTCCCTCACAGATTAAACCCCCAGAATGCAAAAGCAAAATGAATTTTGCCTGACATAATGGCTATGATGCTCTCTGGGATGCAAACTGTTTCAGCAATCCTAGGAACTCTTCCAAAAAGATACCATCAAAGTTAAAAAATAAAGTCAGGCACAGTGGCCCAAGCCTGGAATCCCAGTACTTGGGAGGCTCAGACAGGAAGAGCACAGGTTCAAGGCCAGCCTCAGCAACTTAGCAAGATCCCATTTCAAAATAAAAATTATAAATGGCTGGGGATAGGACACCCCTGGTAAAACACACACACACACACACACACACACACACACACACACACACACACACACACAGAGTCAAAAATGAAAATCTCCTAGGCAGACAACAGTTACTATTGCAATGTCTTACTTAGTGGGGTTGCAGGGAAAGGAAGAACACCAGTCAAGGGTGCTTAGGAATAAGGAAATCTTCAGGTCCATGAATTGAATGAAGCACACTGGTTATAGTTCAGTCCTAAGAGCTGCACACCAACATCTTCCTCTTTCTTCAATATCAGTTGAAGGCTTGTCTCTCAGCTACATCCCAGACCTTTTATTTTTCAATGGCATGTGTTTGTTTCATTATTTTTATTTGGTGCATTGCAATTTTACATCATGTTGGGGTACAGAGTGTCAGAAAAATACATGCACACAACTCTTGGTGCCCTCCCTACCAGGTCTCCTCCTCCTTCTCTCTCCCCCTGCATGTCTTTGAGGTTAGAATTGGTAATTTTGGATACATTCACAGCTTTGTTTAAACTATTGCAATAGTTTAAAGTTACTGAGGGTCTTGCTATATTGCTGAGTCTGGCCTTAAACCTGGGATCCTCCTGTCTCAAGAACTGGGATTACAGGCATGCCCCATCACACCCCGCTTCCTGCCTTTTAAACTCATTGTTTATTTGCCAGGTATTATGTTACTTACAGGAATGGAGTTGCCAAATTGTTAGACCCAGTGTCTGCCTTCATGGAGACCACCATCAAGCAAATTTTTGGCAGTTAAGAGAGGTAAGTTAGGTGAAAGAAGTCCCACCCCAGGATAGGAAACTCTTAATCCCCTTCGGGGATTCTGACACATACTGAAGTATGGTGTGAGAATTGCCATTTCAGCCAAAAGAGGTCATGACTTTCCAATTTTTCAGTTCCTTAGTCCCTTATCCTGGTGGCAAAGGTCATATGCATAGGATTTCATCTCATAGCCTCAGGAAAATAATACCCTGCAAGTTAGATGTATTGCTAGTTGCTATAACAAATAAACCTACAATTTTGGTAGCTTAACACAAGAGAAAATATCTGGCTCATTTTATAGTCCAACACAGGCATCCATTCTGACAGTGAGGATAAGAGGGATTCTGTTCAGTTAATCAGACCCAAGCTAATGGGAGCCTTCCATCTTCTTATTAGGCTCCCAGAATCACCTGGAAGTCAGAAAGGAGCCAGCAGATGGGAAAGAACACATGCATATGTCACAAGCACCATGACCCAGAAGTGACACACATCACTTCCCCTGACAGTCACCCAGCTGCCCCAAAGCTAGAAACAATATTAATAAGTGTAGGGCCTGCTTGGAAAACATGATGCCCCCTAGCCACAACTGTATGTTATGGAAGGGGGATGAAAATTTTCGACAAAACAGTTGTCATCTCTACCACAATAGGAGTTAGTTTTGCAGGTGAACAGAGATTGAGCTAGATGAAGAAATTCTCTGAAAGTCACACAGCTTGCAAAAGGTGAGAATTCAATCAAGCCCTACTCTAATTCCAAATCCCTTCTCCATCAAATACGTCTATCATGCCTGTAGTCACCCTCTGTGATAGACTGCCTTGCGGCTCCCGGCAAAGATGGCCACATCCTAAACTTATCAACCTACAACTCTGTTACCTTAGATGGCAAAGAGATTTAGGAGATGAAATTAAAGATGCGTGTGTGTGTGTGTGTGTGCACGCGCGTGTGTGTGTGTGCGTGTGTGTGTCCATTTTACTCGAGTGAATCCAGAGGCATTCTACCTCTGAGCCATGCACCCAGCCCTATCTTAATTTAAATTATCAAACAGGATCTGGCCAAGTTGCTGAGGCTGGCCTTGGACCTTTGATCCTTCTGTCTCAGCCTCCCAAGTACTGGGATTACAGGCGTATGCCACCATGCCTGGCCTAAAATAAAGATCTTGAGGGGGTGATCCTGTAAGATCTGGGCAAGCCTACTTTAATCACAAGGATCCTCATAAGAGGAAAGCAGTAGAGTTAGACTGAGAAAAAGGAGATATGAACAATGGAACCAGAGGGTTAGAGTAATATGCTTTGAAGCTGGAGGTAGAGTCACAAGCCAAGGGATGTGGGGGACTCCTAGAAGCTAGAAGAGACAATATTCTCTCCAGGGCCTCCAGAAGGTATATATACCTTGATTTTACACATCTGAACACCAGCACCACAAAAATAAGTTTATATTGTAATAGCCATAAAAATGATAGTGATAACCCTCCTAGCACCATGATTTTTTATTGTTGTTGAGTAATTTGGTAACAAAGCCTTTTGTCAAGACCCCAAAATCTCTACCCTCCATTTTTTCTTCAATCCCACCCAACAAGAACATTTCCTCTCGTCCTTGTCTTCTGGCACACCCCAGAGAGATGGAACTGAGAAAGAGATGTCCTCAGCAATCAAACTTTCTCATAGAGCAAAGATGTCAACTAAGAATCATTTTTAAAATATCAAAAGAAAGCTGGGTGTGGTGGTACACACCTATAATCCCAGTACTTGGGAGGCTGAGACAGGAGGATCACATATTTGAGACAAGCCTCAGCAACTTAACGAGGCTCTCTGCCACTTAATGAGACCCTGTTTCAAAATAAAAAATAAATAAAAATAGGACTGGGGATGTAGCTCAGAGGTAGAATGTCCTCAGTTTCAATCCCTAGGATGAAAAGAATGAAATAAGATAAATTACCAAAAGAAAAATAAACTAAGATTTTAAAGTTCTTGAAAATACCCATTCATAATTCACCAATGGTGGCAGCTACCCCTCTCATATTAGTACGTGCATTATATAGAAGTCCAGGGTCCCAGGATTCCAAACCATACCATGGCACACTACCCTAGAGAGTGAAACTCTAGAAGATGTTAAAGGAAAAGTCAATTCAAGACACCAATATTAGCTAAGTATCCTTTAATGGGAAGATTTTAAGCCCACTCTCCCACTCCACCTATCTTATTAAGAAATGTTTAGCCAGGCATGGTGGTACACATATGTCATCCCAGAACTTGGGAGGCTAAGACAGGAGGATCACAGGTTCAAAGATAGCCTCAGCAACTTAGTGAGACCTTGTTACAAAATTTAAGAAGAAAATAGGATCGGAGTGTAACTCAAAGGTAGACGGTCCCTGGGTGCAACTCCCAGTACCACACACACACAAAAAAAAAAAAAAAAGAAAAGCTTTTCATGTTTACAGCAGCACAATTCATCAGAATCAAATCATGGAGCCAACCTAGGTATCTATCAAGAGATGAATAAATAAAGAAACTGGGGTACATACCCACATTGGAATTCTACTCTGCCATAAAAACAAACTTCTGCCATTTTCAGGAAAATGGACAGAACTAGAGAATATTATGCTAAGTGAGATCAACCAGGCTCCGAAAGTCAAGGGCGTATATTTTCTCACATATGTTCAAGTTATAAAGAAAAAGGAAACATAAGGGGCTTTGTATAAATGTGGGGTGTGGGGTGTGGTGGTGTGCACCTGCAATTTCAAAACTTGGGAGGCTGACAGAGAAGATCACACGTGTGAAGCCAGCCTCAGCAACTTAGCAAGAACTCCTTTCAAAATAAAATAATAAAGTAGCATTGGGGGTATGGCTAAGAGGTAGAATACCTCCAGGTTTAATCCCCAGTATAAGAAAATATGGAGAGAGATAAATAGAATAGTGGAAGGGTATTGAGGGAGGGAAAGAGGGAGAGGAAACAAAGGAGGAATGAGGAAGGACACAGTTCAAAGAATGCTTTGGCAATATAGAACAGTATTACTACCGGTTTCACTGGCATGTACAAGGAGGGAGGAAGGGGTATCTGGGTGGAATGCACAGGTGAACACACCTAGAGCTGTGTGTATGCATGCTTGTATCATACTGAACCTCACTATAATGTATAATTGCAATGCACTAATAAAAGTAGAAGCAATAGCCCCAGAAAACAATGCTCTCCTAAAATAAAAATACCTGAATGCTAAGTAAAATGAATGTCCATCACAATGTACTATGCTTCGAGAAATAATTCAAGTCACAGCAAAAACATGAAGTTCAAAAACAATAAAATCTGTACACTGAGAAATAGTGTTTTTCAAACACCTGTAACTGAGTCTACGTGTATCTGTCTTGGGGTTGTTTGCATAACTAAGATTTCTCTAAATTAAGTTGTATACAGTATAAATTCAAGGAATTTGACACTTACATATATTATTAATATTTAACAATAGACTGCAACAATTACTCAGAAAAATTATTTTTCTAATAAGCATTCTTATATTTAATAATTATTTATGGTTATAGAAAATAAATTTAAACAAATATGTATACATGTTTTGTTGCTGATATATGTGATAGTAAAGACTTCTGAGCATAAAAATACATTATGTCAGGATCAAATTCTGTTGGGAAGTGGAATGGAAATATAATTGCAAGGAGCAAAAAGAGTGATGTAAAATTTCTGACTGCCAATGAGCTTGTCATATACATTTAAACTGGATGACAGTGACTGTCATATCATAATATTTCAATTCTACTAGGTACAACATAAGACTTTTATTTTTAAATGTCAGTATTTACAATGTACTGGCTCGTATTCTTTGGAACTATAGTATTTAAATATATAAAGAATTTCTGATATCAACTGTTTAAGTGTGAGTATCTATGTAGTTTTTCAAAATTCTTTCAGGATCCAGTAATCCCAATACTTGGGAGGTGGAGACAGGAAGATCATAGGTTCTAGACCAGCCTTAGCAACTTAGTGAGATCCTGTTTCAAAATAAAAAATAAAAATCAGATGGAGTGGTACACACCTGTAATCCAAGTAGCTGGGAGGCTAAGACAGAGGAATCACTGGTTAAAAGCCATCCTCAGCAACTTAGTAAGAACCTGTTTCAAAATAAAAAATAAGCTAGGCATGCACACCTGGAATCCCAGTACTTGGGAGATTAAGACAGGAGGATCACAGGTTGGCAGACAGCCTGAGCAAGTAGGAAGACTCTCAGCAACTTAGCAAGACCCTGTATTAAACTAAAAGATAAAATAGGACTAGGGGTGTAGCTCAATAATAGAATACCTATGAGTTCAATCTCCAAAACCACAAAAAAAATTAAAATTAAAATTAAAATAGAACCATGTGTGGTGGTGCATACCTGCAATCCCAGTACTTGGGGAGCTGAGACAGGAGAAATCAAGGTTCAAGGAATGCCTCAGCAACATATAGAGACCCTGTTTCAAAAATAAATAAGTAAGTAAGTAAATAGGGCTGGGGGTGTAACTCAGAAGTAGAATGCCCCTCGGTTCAATCCTCGATACGAATAAAATAAAATAAAATGGTGGACGTGGGGGTGGAGCTCAGAGGTACAACCACCCTGGGTTCAATCCCCAGAACCATACACACACTAAAGTCTTTCCGGGTAGCAAAACTGATAGAGGAGGCAGAACAATATGGCAGCTGAGTGAAATCCTCCAGCCATTGTCTCCCCACAGACACTCAGCTGCCTGTTCATGCATCAAATGATCTTCACAAAAGCTAAGAAAATCAGCTGAGAGACTGTACTGCCAGTTTTTAGTAGAAAAACAAAAAGATATGGAATAAATCAGAAAGGAAATAGTTGTCTGCAGCACCCATCTCACAACTCCAAGCAGCCCCACAAGGGCAGAGATGTTCCCACTGGGGGAGGGAGAAAGCATTAAGTCCATGCCGTAGACTCGAAACCTTGAAACCCAGCACCAGAGCCACCATGGTAAAGCCCAGTATTTTGCAGAGAACTAGAACTCCAAACTGCCAGGCTGAGACCTGGAAATACAGTAAGCCCAGCAGCCAAGTGCACCCCCTCCACACACACACAACCAAATTCAGATGACAGAGCAATGAGCAGGACTCCACTCCCTGGGAAGCAGGGCGCGAAAGCTAGCACAGGGCTTTGTCTCTGTGCCCAGTGCCAAGTGCCACAGTGAGATCGAAATCTCAAGTCTCATGTGCAGGTCAGAAGTCATGGATGAAACCTCTAGACCACCCTGCATTGGTAGATACCTGTGCACTGGTAGAGCAGACTCCAATTTTGGCCTGCCTCATATCCAGCCTTGGCATGGACACACCCACCCTCCCAAGGCTGCAGGTCTCTGTGGATGTGAGGCTCGGGTACCACCCCGCTTGGCGTCAGGCAGAGATCTGTGCCTCAGTGAGACCAACTGTGTTTCCGCCTACATCACTGCCAGCTGGGGCATAGGCCTCATTGCTTCCTAAGACTGTGCATGTCCTTGTGGCTGTGACATCCAGCTCAACATAAGGCTAGGTGGTCAAGGAATTGCCTTTGCCAGTATACCCTCAACCTTGGGTGGCAAGATCCCATTCATTGGGGTAGGAGATAGTAGTAAGTGTAAGACTTGGCCTTGGAACTTAGTGTCAGGCTTCATGAAACCTAAAGTCAGGCAGATCCTACTGGCCCCCAGCCCCGGGCTGACCAGAGCAAGAGGCACCACCTCGTCTATGAGACTTCTTTTCCAGCTCAAGTCACCTCTGGCTGGTCGTGCTAGTGTTGAGCCTCGAGTCCACCTCAGCAATAGGCAGACCATAGCACGGTGGGCCATGGTCCTATCTCACTGCCATGCTGATCTTGGCAAGCCATGAGCTCAGGGAGTGACACAGTTGGCAAAATTGGTAGCCACAGGCATGACATAGGATCCTGGGGCTGGTCCATCCATGAAGATTTTGCCCCAGTTCACAAAATTCTACAGTGCCTACAAACAGGCCAGTGAGTGTGGATCAGGTGTCTGGACCTGCCCTAGCCCCAGGGAAAGGCTTGTGAGGACAGGCTACTACTCTTTCTAGGAATGTTGTAGGTTCTTTCTAAACAATAGTGTGGATTTGGGACAAACCTGTGTTTAGATCTCCCTCTAGTGTTTAAAGAGTGTCATCACACCAATAGTGGGCTTGCAACCAGCCTGGACCAGGGTGTCATCCAGTGATAACATAGTGGAATTGACTACAGGCTACTTAGAATTTCACAAAAGCCACATTAGGAACAATGGAATAAATATCTGATCTTTCAGTGCCAAGATGATATCACACATCAACAAATATAAGCTTTCAGAAAACCAAGACCTTACCTAATAGTTAAAATAAGGTGTCAGAAATTGACAGGGAAATGATTCATTACTCTACCAAAGAAACTTAACAAAAATATGGAAAAAATTTTTGTAATCAATAGAAATCCTTGAAATAAAACTATACTCAGTAAAATTAAATATGCAATAAAAGACATCAGGAGTAGGACAGATCAAACAGAAGAACAAACAGTGAGCTCAAAGACAGGCTATTTAAACACACACACACACACACACACACACACACACACACACACACACACACACCATCAACCAGCAGAGAAAAACAAAAGAAAAAGGAATAAAGACTCTTACAGGAACTTTGGTTCAGTATTAAATGATCAAATATTTGAATTATTGGGGTTCAAGAGGGACTTGAGAATGCCAAAGAGGCAGAAAGCTTATTCATAAAGATAATAACAGAAAACTGCTTAAATGTAGGGAATAATATAAATATCCAATTACAGGAAGGTCATATTTAGCACCAAATTTCAGTGCTTACAGTTAGTATTTCTCATTTATCTTTCCCACAACAGTAGGTTTCTCAAAGCTCAGCTGAATGGGCTGGAGTTCGGGCTGGAGGTCTTCTTTCAAGTTGCACATCCAGTTGGGATTGTTTCCTTCCTATGGCCTGTGGTCACGTCTCTTTCACATAGGTTCATTCTTGGGTCTAGGCTGCATGAGCAAAAGCTACTCAAGGACACTTTTTCCCATGATTCTTCTTATGTCTTCTTCTATTCTATAGCTTGTTTGTTTGGCACTAGCAATTAAACCCAGGGGCACTGTACCTCTGAGTAATGCTCCCAGCCCTTTTAACTTTTTGTTTTGAAATAAGGTCTCACTAAGTTGCTGAGTGACTCCCTAAGCTCAGGGCCTAAGTTGCTGAGGCTAGCCTCCAATGTGTGGAGATTACAGCACTGAGGTGACAGGCATGTGCCACCACAGCCAGATCTCCATAGACTTTAAATCATCTCTAGGATATTTATAGTACCTAACACAATGTAAATGCTATGTAAATAGTTGTTAAGATACATTGTTCAGGGGGTAATGATAAGAAAAAGTCTGTGTGTGCTCAGTACAAGTCACAGTTTTTTTCTGGAGAACATGCTAAGTAAGATTAGTTAGTTACAAAGAGTAAAACATCAGATGCTCTCCCTAATATGCAGAATTTAGGGAGGAAAGGGGTCATAGGATGAACTGTAGATGAAGAAGGAGAAACCACAGATGAGCTAATAAAGTGACCTAACTGGGGAGATAGGAGGGGGAAAGAGGGAAATTCCCTAATGTACATTCACGAACATATCAAATATTTTCTTTTTTCTTTTTTTTTGGTGGTGGTACTGGGGGTGGAACACAGGGGCTTTCTACCTCCGGGCTATACTCCCAGACCTATTTTATACTTTATTTGGAAACAGGGTCTCACTAAGTTGCTGAGAGCCTCACTAAGTCGCTGAGGCTGGCTTTGAACCTGTGCAATCCTCCTGTCTCAGCCTCCCAAGCGCGGGGATTACAAGCGGGCACCACCACGCCCAGCAACATATCAAATATTTTCAGTGCACAGTTGGCTGGTTGAATCCAGGAATGTGGAATGCATGGATATAAAGGGCTGGCTGTAGAATATTTCTCAGACTCCTTTTTTAGACATCTGTACATGAACAGGTTCCACCAATAGAAAGTCATAAAGAAAGCAGAAAACCTCTTCCTGCTGCTTTTCTGCCTTCCAGCAGAAACGCACAGTTTTTCCTGCAGCCGATTCTCAATGTTTAACTTGTGCCTTTGGAGTTTTAAGTGGTGCATCAAGGAAGACTTCCTGTTACCTTGATGGTATGATCCCCTACCCTTTCGATTGTGTCAGAGGCAGGATCTCTTTGCAGCAGTTCTATGACCTTTCAGCAGTCATTCCTACTTATCCTGCCCTTCCAACAGCATGGGAAGCACAGGATTCAGGACCGTTCTATTTGAATATCTAATGAGGTGCCTATTTCCAGCATTGTATTTCTTTAGATAGAGCCTGGTGTCCTCTGGGACTGAACTCCAACAGCACCCAGAAAAATTGTGCACATTGCCAAAAAGAATTGTGCTTGTTGAGTCCCCTGTTGCAGAGGTTTTCTAATGAAAGCTACTTAGACTTCCTATCTTACTCAGCTGAGCCAGGGACCAAAAAGCACATGAGTTCAGAGCTTCACTCAGCAAAGAAGCAAGAATACATCACCCTCATGCCTCAGAAAGCCAGCCCCAGGCTGGTCCAAGCCCAAAATCTTTAGCCCCTTCTGCTTTTGACTGTGCCTGATCACAGGACCTCCTCTGACACCATCAAACTCCCCAGGCCGATGCTAAGAGACTCTAGACTATTCCCCCATCGGTCAGACCACATGGACAATGCCAAAGGTTGGTTGCCACCCACAGATACTCCTCAGAAATTATAAGAACAGCTTCTGTGTAGTAAAGACAGGGGAAGGACGTGGGCATAGAGAATGATTAATGGCCTCTTTACCATTGCCAGCGAGCAAGTGCAGATCTGCATTCGGGGTGTTATTTTCTCATAGTACGACATTCCCACATGGTAGCAACCTGAGGGACAAAAACAGCAGCCCTTGTCTGGGGGGAATAAGGCAGTGGGGAGTCTGTGTTTTTCTGTTGCTTTGGAAGATAGCATGCATTTCGGGAAGTGTGGCCATAGGGGGCTGCGGGCCCCTGCAGTGTTGGGCAAAGTCCAAAGGTGATGTATTTAATGGCGGCTCTTTGGCTTTCATCTTCATGGTTAAGCATCTAATCCAAGGACAGCTCTTAAAGCAAAACACAGCAGGTAAAAGGAGATGAAGTCCTCATCAAAACACTGCTGAAAGCACGAGGGGAAAAAGGCTGAAAACCAGCAACATGGGATCCTGCTTCTGGAAGGAGAAGAAACACAGCAAAAGGGGAAGCTGATGGGAAGAGAGGAAACAATGAACTGGGAGCCACAAAGCAAGAATGCACAAGCAGGATTCGGGTGAGGGACCCATCTCTATGGGAGGCTCGGGGGTAGACGGGAGATGAAGGTCCAAAAGGGAAGCAGAGCCCTGAGGGAAAGCATTCTACGTGTATTCTCTCCACAGTCACGCTGGCTGGCCAGCTGGCTTTGAAATATGTTTTCATCTACAACTAAGGCACACACAGATATCCACTGAACACTTTCATGGCACTAATCACAATGTTTAAAAGTAGAACTTATTCCAAATTTTAGGGTGTTTTCTGATTATGGAAGTAATATATGTTTATTATAGAAAATACAATTTGGGGGGTTACTGGGGATTGTACGTATGCTAACTCCAAGATACACCCCCTCCAGTCCTTTAAATTTGTTTTTGGTTTCGAATAAAGGTCTAGCTGTGTTACTGAGAGCCTTGCTATGTTGCTGAGGCTGACCTTGAACCTGGGATCTTCCTGTCCCAACCTGCCAAGTACTGGGATTATAGGCATGCATCACCACACCTGGTTGAAAATACAATTATATAACAAAGATTCAATAGTCTCACCACCCACATATAACTATTGCCTTGTGATATTTTCTTCTTTGTGTGGCTCTTTCTAAAAAAGTAAGACCCTTCAGTCTATGAAATTATATATCCTCATTTCTTTATTATCAATATTATTTTATTTTTCCTCTTCACTAAACATTTGTTGTTTCTTTTCTTTTCTTTCTTTTTTTCTTTGCAGTACTGGGGATTGAAACCAGGAGCATTTAACCCCTGAGCTACACTCCTGGTCTTATTTTTTATTCTTTATATTTTGAAAGAGTCTCACTAAGTTGCAGAGGGCCTCACTAAGTAACTGACGCTGGCTTTGAACCTGCGATCCTCCTGTCTCAGCCTCCCAAGTACTGGGATCACAAGCATGTGCCACCATTAAATATCTGTTAGAAACATGCTTTTAGAATGGTTGTAAGTATTCATCATATATAAATATTTCACAATTTCTTGATCATTTTCTTAATATGAAATCCAAAAAACTGAATTGCTATATCAATAAGAATTTTTTAAAATTCCTAACTGGCATGGTGGCGCTTAAGTGTAATTAATTCCAGTACTTAGAGGTCTGAGACAGGAGGATTGCAGGTGAATTTTTTCACAAATATGCCCTCAGCTCTAAGCCAAGCATTTGAATTTATGAAGCTGCATATCAAGAAACTTGACCAATGAAAAGGAAAAAGGATATACTTCCTTTCGGTCTTTGTTTCTGGCTAAAGATTTAAATTCATCTCTCATGTCGTTTTACATTCCTTCACATGATTAAAAAAAGATAGGTTTTATTCCAAAGCACAAAACCAATAAAAGCCAAAGCATAAAACTGATCCTTTTTTTGGTAAATAATTTTATATTTTATGGGGGAAAAGTTCTTAAAACCCTAGAGCTATCTCTTGGTGCATATCATAAGTCTACTCTATTTTTCCTTCAAGAATGAATTTTCTTTTCTATGAGTCTATCCAGACAGTCAAAAACATTATAAAAAGGCCATATAGTTTTCCTGATCAAATATGCATGAATTACAGAATGTGCCAGCTATGGAATGCACTTTGTTTGAACTTTAAACTCATTTCGGTCCCCAGTTTTATTATTACTTTTTTCCATATAATTTTCTCTGAGTTTCTACTCTGTAAAGGGAACAATTGAGAAGGTGGTGTGCAGTTAAAATTAAAACCTGCCACTTCCCACAGAAAATATGTAAATAGAGCAATGCTATTTGCATTTTTAAAGGCAGTAACTTCAAATTCTCTTAAGTAGTATCAGAAAAACTATGGGTTAATTTAACCCAGTGTCCTCCAACCCTTCGCATTCCAAACATGATTTTTAATTAATGGGAGGGATTAAACATCTGGATGTTTGGCCTCCATTTAACATCTGTCACTGGATAGAGTTGGTTTATTATCTGCATATGGATGAGTGGTTTTCTTATCTCATTCTTCATCCTCTATGAAAAACAACAAGATGGAAAATATCTTCTGGTTCCTGCCTTAGTTAAGAACTTTCTGTCAAGCATAATAAGAGTCAGACTATGAGGAGGTATGGTGCTAGAGAGAGAGAGAGAGAGAGAGAGAGAGAGAGAGAGAGAATGAGAATGTGTGTTTTGCTGGAGATTGAACCCAGAGACATTCTATGTCTGAGCTACATACTCAGCCCAATTTTATTCTTTTGTTTTAAAACAGAGTCTCACTAGGTTGTTGAGAGTTTCAATACTTGCTGAGGCTGGCCTTCAACCTGCAATCCTCTTGTCCGAGCCTTCCAAGTACTGGAATTACAGGCATTTACTATCATCCTGTGCTCAATATCATAGTCTTGATGTCCAGATAAGACACTGCAGAACTGAGCACAGTTGAAAAACTTTATCATCTGACATTTTTTAATTGTAATTATTTATAATGCACAATTTGGTTTGAGGTTTTTTTCTTTTTTGTGGCACTATGGATTGAACTGAGGAGGTATTCCTTTTCCAGCCTCCAAGTACAAGGATTACAGTTCTGTGCCACTGCACCTCGCTATAATAAACAATTTTTAAGTAATGGGAATAAATTATTCTGTTCATGGATATGCTTAAAACACAAATGTCTGCCTCTATATTTCCTCAGATTTCTAAATTTGGGTAATTATCATTCTCTTTTTGTGTATGTGTGTGATGCTAGAGATCAAACCCAGGGCTTGGGCATCCTGGGCAGGCACTGCGGAACCCAAGGGTCATTCTACCACAGAGCTACATCCCCATCCTGGAGTCATCCTACTCTTGAACTGGGTTTGATGCTCGCCTACCATCCCAGTACTTGGGAGGCTGAGACTAGAAGATCTAGAGGGCCAGCTTCAGTAATTTAGGAAGTACCTTGGCAACTTAGCAAGACCTTGTCTCAAAAAATAAAAAGAGGAGAATGGTGGCACATATCTGTAACCTCCGTACTTGGGAGGCTGAGACAGGACGATCATAGGCTCGAGATCAGCCTCAACAACTTAGTGAGATTGTTTCAAAATTAAAAATCTGGCTGTGGGTGTAGTTCAGAGGTAAAACACCCCTGAGTTCAGTCTTCCCCAGTACAAGAAATATATATGGAGAGAGAGAGAGAGAGAGAGAGAGAGAGAGAGAGAGAGAGAGAGAGAGAAAGAGAGAAAGAAAGAAAAGAGAGAAAAAAAAGAAAAAAAGAAACCAATAAAAAGGGGGTTTGGGATTAGAATGCTCCTGGGTTCAATACCTAGTATGAAAAAAAGAAAAGGAGAGAAAGGAACAAAGGAAGACTTTAACTGTAATTCTGTAATTGATGGATTTCTGCAATCTCAGTAAAGGCAAAATCCCCAGGGTGTGGCTAGCATTAAGAGAGCCAGCAATGTTGTTAGTTTTACGTCCAGAATCCCTACCAGATTCTCACAGTTAAAGATGGGGTGTATCTCTCTTGATTCTGACAGAGTAGGAAAGCAGCCATTTTGAAGGATGCCCAGAACATTCTGTTCTTCAGGCCTCCTCTCAAAGAAAATGATTTTACCAGAGTCTAACCTGCTAAGCTTTTACCAGAGTCTAACTGACCTAGCAGAAGGGAAATCCTCAACTCCAGCCATCTCTAGCCTTCTCGTCTCACTGAAAGGGAAGCTAAGAATCACATATGAGGGTCACAGCCAAGGAATGTGGGCTTACTAAAGGATGGAGATCTAATCACAGATTTAAGGCCAGCCTCAGCAATTTAACAAAACCCTGTTTCAAAATAAAAAATAAGAAGATCTAGAGGTGTAACTCAGTGGTAGAGCACCCCTGGGTTTACTCCCCAGTACCAAAAAGAAAAATCTAAGAAAACTGAAAGCCAGTAGGGGAAACACAAACAAGGACACAAGGGAAAATGGAAACTTTTAACAACAATAGCTGCAATAAACAGTAACTCAGCCAAAGTCCTAGCTAGATAAACATAAAATATCACACTAAAGGCCTGCTCGCCTCAATTCCTCTTACCCATTTTTTTTACCATGACTGGCTTTTGATAAAATACTATACTTAATATTATTCATCTAAATTTTTTCCATACTGGGGATGGAAACCAGGGGTATTCTGCCTCCAGGCTACACTCCTAGCCCTATTTTTATTCTTTATTTTGAAACAGGATCTCATTGACTTGCAAAGGGCCTCACTAAGTAGCTGAGGCTGGCCGCAAACCACAATTCTCCTGTCTCAGCCTCCCAAAGGCTGAGATTACAAGCATATGCCACCATACCCGGCTTGCATATTTTTAAAAACAATTTATTGCTGGGCATGGTGGCATACACCTCTAATCCCAATACTCAGGAGGCTGAGACAGGAGAATTACAGCAACTCAGCAAGACCCTCAACCACTTAGTGAGACCCTGTTTCCAATAAATAAATAAATAAAATAGAGCTGGGGGTATAGCTCAAAAGCAGAAGGCCCCTGGGCTCAATCCTCAGCTTCACCAAGAAAAAGAATTAGTTCTTTAAAAAGATATAATCTCGAAGGAAAAAATAGTTGAAGGATATGATAAACACTTCACCAAAGAAGAAATATTAATGGTTAAAAAATGTGTGAGTGTTCAACTTCCAACTAATAAAGGAATGCAAATTAAAAGAAGATACCATTTTCACCTTTCAGAATGATAATAATATTTAGAAATTATACTACTCTGCTTTGACAAATGTAGTGATGTGAACTGTCTCATTGCCTTCTTTAAGCGTTAGAAATTCATAGGGCTTCCTGAAGGAAATTTAGCTAATATGGATCAGTGGCCTTAGAATATTTTCAACTTGACCCAATAATTCCACTTCTAGGCATAATACTAAGAAGATCATTAGAAGAGTATATAATGATGAATGGGCAGAGAATGCCCTCCTGCTCTGTCTATAATAGAGAAACAGTGAAAATAACCAAGAGGAATGGCTAGGTAAGTGGGAGCACATTTGTTTAATAAAATCTTAAGAAACCATGAAAGGCAGGGCATGGTGCCACATACCTGTAATACTAGTACTTGGGAGGTTGAGACAGAAGGATTGCAGGTTTGAGGCCAGCCTCAGCAACTTTGTGAGACCTCATTTCAAAATTAAAAATAAAATGGGCTCAGTGTGTCTCTCAGTGGTTGAATGCCCTGGGTTCAATCCCCAGCTCCACAAAAGAAGAAAAAAGAATCTATGAAAGAATATGTTTCCAAGGCATATTTAATCATGTGAGAAAATGCTCAGAACCTAACAGGAAATGCCAGCTATAAAACTGTATTTCATAGCCTAATTTTATAGTGAAACACACAGAGGAAAGCGATGAAGAAATGTTCATAGCAGTCTCTGTAGCGAAGTGATGGTGCTCTGTAGTTTTTTTGTTTGTTTGTTTTTGGTACTCTTCTCCCCTCCAAATGTTTTCTGTAATAAGATGTTTTTAAGTTTCTAATCTGGAAAAATAAATATTATAAACCTTTTTAACTTTGCTACTTTGCTAGAGGGAAATTTTACCTCATTTGTAAGGTTGAACACGTGTTGTTGTTGGTTCTGATGATCATAGTGATGTTGCTGAAGCTGTTGGAGATTGAACCCAAGGGCTTTCTACCTCTGAGATACACCTAAGCCCTTTTTATTTATTTACTTACTTAACTTACTTTTATTTTTGTGATATTAGGGACTGAATCCAGGGGCATTTTATATCTGAGCTGCACCCCCAGCCCTGTTTTATTTTTTTTCTTCAGGAAATAGGGTCTCACTACATTCCAGAGGGCCTCACTAAGTTGCTGAGGCTGGCTTTGAACCTGCAATCCTCCTGTCTCAGCTTCCCAAGTATTGGGATTACAGGCATGTGCCACCACATTTGGCTCAAATCTTTTATAAGCACATCCACTGGGCTTAGGTTGCCCTTTCCTTCCCCAATGCCAGTTCCATAATGCCTGGCAAACACCAATCTCTCAAACTTTGGCCACTCTAAGTGTGGAAGAGAAGCATATGGCATGTAGGTTCTCCCCCAATCTGGATAATTTCTGAAGACTCTTATAGGCTGTATATTAACAGATCACCCCCTCCTTCTTGTGATGCTTTGTTTTGCTTCGTTTTGTTTTTGGTATTGGGGATTGAACTCAAGGACATTCTACCTATGAGCTATACCTCCAGTACTATTTTATTTGAAACAGGGTCTTTCTTACTTTCTTAGTTGCTGAACCTCTTGCTTAATTGCTGAGACTGGCCTCAAACCTGTGATCCTTGTTTCTCAGCCTCACAAGTACTAGTATTGTAGGTGTGTGCCATCACCCTTCTTATCTCTTGACTAGTTTTTCTATGTGTGGGACATACAATAGTTGGTTTTAACCAATCACCCATTGAAGCACATGATGAAAGACAAGACATGGGAGCATCAGGAAGAAAGAACAATAGTGTGATCAGAAATTTAAATGTGATTGGGGAAGGGCTAAATGAGTGATGTGTGCATGTACGCCTCTACCATCTTGTACTCCATTAAGAGGTATGACTGCAATGCACCAATAAAAAAATAAATAAAAAGATATTTAAATGTGAGCCAGATTGGTGGTGCATAGCTATAATCCCAGTAACTGGGAGGCTGAGAGAGGAGGATTGCAGTTTTGCAGCCAGCCTCAGCAACTTAGTGAGACCTTGTTTCAAAAAAAACCTAAAAAGGGGTAGGGCTATACCTCAGAGGTCAAACATCCCTGGGTTCTATCTCTAGTACCAAAGAAAACAACCACAAAAGAAAGTGCCATTAGGAGTATTTTCTTAGAGCATTTGGAAAACATTTTTCTTGCAGAAATGTTGAACCAAGAAGAAACTACCATGCTAAAGGACCCTGAGTAAAGGAACAACCTACTTGTACTAGAAAATCATGATCATGATGTTTATGATACTTCTTCAGCTTTCTCTGTTCTTCTCAGTATTGGTGAGTTTGTAATAATACATACACATGTAGACTACTTAATACAGATTGGTTAACTGACTACTTTGTGTGAGCTAGTTGTAGCTTTTTCTCATTAAAAATAATGAAAAATTAACTTATTTTGAGAAAATTTAGATGTGCAAAGTTTCCTTAATTAGAACATCTTACAAAACTGCAGTACAGTTATTTAAAAAAAAAACAGGATATTATCCAGGCATGGTAACACACACCTATAATCTCAGTATTTAGGAGGCTGAGGCAGGGGAATCACAGGTTCAAGGTCGGCCTGAACAATTTAGCAAGACTCTCAGGTTCTGTTTCAAAACAAAAACTAAAAAAGGGCTGGGGTAGAATGCCTCTGGGTTCAGCCACTAGTGCCAAAAAAGAAAGAAAAATACTCAGGATATTTGCTAGGAATGGTAGTGCACACCTATAATCCTACTCCTTGAGGGGAGGAGACATGAGGATCCTAGGTTTAAGGCCAGTATCAGCCACCAGCAAGACCCTGTTTCAAAATGAAAAATAAAAGCCAGGCGTGATGGCGCACACTTGTAATCCTAGCATTTGAGAGGCTGAGACAGAAGGATTGCTGTTCAGGAACAGCCTCAGCTAGTTAGGCCATTTGCAACTCAGTGAGATCCTGTTTCAAAATAAAGAATAAAAAATAGGGCTGTGGGTGTAGCTAGGAAGAATGCCCCTGGGTTCCATCTCCAGTACCACAAGAAAAAAAAAAAAAAGAAAAAGAAAAAGAAGGGCCAGGGGCATAGCCTGGAGGAAGAACACCCCTCAGTTCAATCTCCATTACCAAATTCAAACAATCAAAAAAGCCCCAGGATGTTAATATCAATACAATACAATACAGTACAACTACAGATTTTATTGAGCTGTCCTCTATTTTATTTGCATTTGTTTGCATATACATATTTTGTTTTACATAATTTCACAACATGAATAGGCTAGAATCCCTTTCATCCTTGTTGGCCTTTCTCCTCTTACCCTTCTGCTTCTATTCTGCATTCCTTCTTTATAATTTTCTGCTTATAAGAATCTTATATAAGCTGGGCATGGTGGCACACACCAGTAATCCCAGTACTTGGGAGGCTGAGACAGTAGGCTTACAGATTAGAAAGTTAGTTCAGCAATTTAGTAAGACTTTGGTTTAAAAGAAAAAGGACTAGGGGGTATCTCTTAGAGGTAAAATGTCCCTCGGTTCAATCCCTAGTACCCTCCAAATATACTTATATAAGTGGACCTATATAGTCTGCAATCTTTTAAGACTGGCTTTGTTTTAACTCATTCTGTGAAAATTCATCCAAGTCACTGCCTAGATTAGTAGTTCTTTATTATTTTTACTGCTGTGTACTATTACATAGTGGGCATGGTTCATTTCCTTTTTTTTCCCATTGAAGGATATACATCTGGGTTATTTCCTATTTGGGGCCATTAAAAGTAAAGCTTCTATGAGCATTCATGCACAGGTTTTGGTGTGAACATATATTTTCATTTCTTTGAGATACTACCCAAGAATGCCATTTCTGGGGCACATGATAATTGTATGTTTAATTGTACAAAATACTGCCAAGCTGTTTTCCAAAATGGCTGTATCATTTTCTGTTCTCTTCAGCAATTTGGGAATGATTTACTTTCTCCACCTGTGTATTTCTGCTCTTTCTTTTATTTTTTTCCTCCTTCCTGATGCTGCTACTTCTTCCTTCATCACTTCCATTCAGAATGAAGGCTTCCATTTAGCCATTCCTGAAGGTAACTTATTCAGTGACAATTTCTTAAAGTTTTTCTTTGACGGTACCTTTATTTCTCCTTCATTGCTAAAAGACACTTTAGCCTGGTAAAAATCCTAGGATAAAATTTCTTGTCTGTGAGCACTTTAAAATGTTTTAAATGTTGATTTGTTGTTCAAAACAGAATGTAGCCCAGATATGAAACCTGAGGGAACAGATACCCTAATTTTACTGGAAAGTGGCAATGGATGAGAAGATAATTCATTATTGCCCTCCAGAGATCCTGATTTTGGTGAGTTTAAAAAATAACTATCCAGTATTTGGAAGGCTGAAACAAGGAGGATTGCTGGTTCACAGCCAGCCTTAGGAACTTGGCAAGTCCCTCAATAAGATATTAATTGAAGAGACATATTAATTGAAATACATCAAGATCAAGACTAGAAAAGATGAACAATGTCAACAGATGGCTTCAAAAAGTAAAAGTGCATGCCTATAGTCCCAGTACTTTGGAGGCTGAGATGGGAGGATTACAGGTTCAAGGCCAGCCTTAGCAAAGCCCTGTTTCAAAGTAAAAAATAAAAATGACTGAGTATAGTTCAGAAATAGAATGCCCCTGGGTTCAATACCCAGTAACAAGAAAGAAAAGAACAATAAGAAAAAGAAAGAAGTCAGTTAGTTTTCTTGGGTACTTTCATGGTAGCCTTGTGTGATAAAAACAAAGATTTTCTTTTTTTTTTTACTGTATTTTTAAAGCATATCTTGGTGATCCAAGATGAAATGTCAGGATTCTTATTTCATTTGTTCATTGTCCAAAGGAAGCCCAAACCTACACATGCAGCCCACTAAGTGGCATTTTTGCTGTTTTCTATGGAAATCTTATATAAAAGCTCAGTGGTCTTGAATTCTCCAGACCAGCCATACCTTGATCTACACAAAATTCCTGCAATACGAGGTATGTAAAGTTAGCATGGAATCTTGGTGTTAGTCATCATTTTGTCACATGATGAATGTTATTGGCAGTTAAAGAAATAGTGATGACATTTGATCTTTGATAAAGGCACCAAAGACATACACTGAAAAAAGAATAGCCTTTTCAAAAAATGGTGTTGGGGAAACTGGCTATCAATATGGAGAAAATGAAACTAAACCTTAACCTCCCACCTTGCACAAAAGTTTACCTGAGATGGTTCAAAGACCTATAAATTAGATCAGAAACTTTGAAACTGCTAGAAGGGGGCAGAGAACCAATACTCCAACATCTTCCTCAATATGATCCTGAAAGCTCAAGAAATTAGAACAAGAATTAATGAATGTGATAATATTAAATTAAAAAATTTCTGTGTAGCAAAGGAAACCACCAAAAATCTACAGAGAGAGCCAACAGGCTGGGAGAAGATCTTCACCACCTATCCTCCAGACAAAGGTCTAATATCTAGAATAAACAAAGAGCTTTAAAAGATTAACACTTCGTGATTGACATTTATATGTTTGTGAATATACATCATGTACCTTAGGGAATTTCCCTCTTACCACCAATAAAAAAGAGGGGCAAACATAAAAAAGGCTTAACACTAAAAGTCTAAACAAAAATGGTCAACCAAACTAAATAGAATCTTCAAAAGAAGAAATACAAATGGCCAGCAAATATATGAAAAAAATTCAATATCTTTAGCATTCATGGGAATACAAATTAAAACTATAGTGAGATTCCATCTAAATCCTGTTAGAATAGCAATCATCAAGAGCACAAATAATAATAAGTGCTGGTGAGTTCATGGGGAAATAGGAACCCTACTATGTTTTTGGTAGGACTGCAAAACTAGTAATAGCCACTATGGAGATTGATTTGGCATTTTCTCAGGGAATTGGGAATGGAACTATCATATGACCCACCAATAGCACTCCTGGGCATCTTCCCAAAGGAAATGAAATCATAATGTTATAATGATACTTGCATATCCATATTCATAGCAGCCCAATTTACAACAGCCAAATTATGGAACCAGCTTAGTTATCCATAAAAAGATGAATGAATCATGAAATTTTGGTATATACACAGAATGGAATTTTATTCAGCCATACAAAAGAACAAAATCAAACCATGCTATTTGCAGGAAAATGGATGGAACGTGAATATAGCCAGTCTAAAAAAAAGTATATGTATATTTTCTCGTATATGTGGAAGCTAGAGAGATATTTGGAAATAAGTACAACATCAGATAGATGAGAGTGACTTTGGGGGATTAGGAAAGGGAGGAGGAAAGGAAGTTATAAAGAATGTAATAGTTGAAATAAGGTTATAAAATGTATACAAAACTACCAATTCCAACCTCAAAGACATATGCAGGGAAGGAGATGAGGGGGAGGGACCTGATGGGGAAGGTGCCAAAAACTGTGCATGTATTTTTTGACACTCTGCACTCTGATGTAAAATTACAATATGCCAATTAAAAAAAAAAGAATAGTGAGGAAGTATATGTAAAGCTTAGAACCGTTCCATTTTTTCCACCTAGGTAACCCTGATTTTGCAATTTAAAACACACAATGGGAAACAACAAAGACAAGCCTTACCGATTATAGTTGCTCATGATAAATAAGCCAGCCTTTTAGGGCTGAAATTTGCTATGAAGAAAATGGGAGAAGGAAAAGCCAAATTAACTAATTAATAAGCATTGAGAGAATAAAATTGACTTTTTGGCACTAGTCACTGGCAACACAGAAAGATCTCATGCTCCATTCATTTGAGCCTCCTGCCTTCCAGATATGTGCATTGAGGTTCTACAACTCATAAGCACTGAGGCTGCCATGAGCAAGAAGGAATCTGCCCGCAAGGAGCACACAGTCTGCAAGGGACACATTGGTAGCAACAGATAAATCCCAGTCCTGTGTGGTGGTGTTGAGGAAGCTCAGAGAGCAGAGTTGACTGTTCTGAGCAGGTTCAGGAGGCTTTGCCAGGAACAGTCATTTGAGCCAGATCCCAGAGGCCTCCTTAGCTAGGCCAAGGGCATAGGAGGGATGTCTTGGAAAGAAGGATTAGTTTATGGAGAAGATAGACACAATCAATGTGCACATAAATAGACCATGCTGCCATAATGTTTGCAATGACATGAATTTCCCCCTTATAGATTGTCCTTATTTTTTAAGTTTTGACTTATTCACTCGGTGATTAAATGGTCTTAGCACCATGACCTCAGTATGGGTTCCCCAGGACAGTGTTTCAGAATTCAGGCAGAATTCAACAAAATATTCTTATTTGGTAGAATTTCTGAACTTCAAGAAAGAGGTAGAGACTTCCGGGAAGATGGCGACCGAGAAAAGCGGGGCTTAAGAGCCCCGCTAACAACTAACCTCCATTACCACAAAGTCAGTGCCTTTCGTAGCCAGAAAACACCATCACCAGAGAAACAAAAAAATCACCAGGCTCCAGAGAGAAAGCGGACTGAGAACAGAGCTCAGAGCCACAGAGGAGATACACCAGCCTCACGCCCAAGACTGCGGCAGCAGCGCCATACTGCCGGCAGCAGCGGCGAGTTCAACGGGCGGCTACAGCAAGCCGAGGTGAGCTGCTGCAGAACAGCCAGGCGGGATCTTTCGGCGCAGGGAGCATCTAAAGCTCCCAGTGGCTGAGCTCAGCACATGCTGCAGGGACTCAGAGTGGAACTCAAAACCAGAAAAGAAAAAAATACACCAGTCTCACGGCCGAGGGCGTGGCAGCGGCGCCATATTGCCACCGGCGGCAGCAGCAGAGAATTCACCGAATCCAGTACAGCTACATCTGCGTACTCAAGAACAGTGAGTCAAATTGCGGGCCACAAAGGAGAAATCCCAGTACTGTACTCCCTGGGACTTGACCCAGTGGGGGAGGGGTGGTGGCAGAGATATCACACCATAGGAGAACGTGCAACCTGGCACCCCCACAGTCTAAAGCAGCCTCTATCGACTCTCTGGGTCGGAGACTCTGTGATACAACCCAGTAAAGGAGTAGTGGGGTCTGAGATACTACAGACTTGAGATCCAGAACACCTTAAGGGAAGTCATAGTGACCCATGGGAAGAACCCAGAGAAGGCACAAACTTCCGAAATCATGGGAAAGAGAAATAATACTGGAGCAATGAATGCCCACAACCCCACAACATCAGAACCCGATAAAACAGAAAATCAGAGATTTCTAGAAGATCAAATCAGGAAAATAACTGTAGAAATAATAGAGGTGCTTCGAAAAGAACTCAGAGAGAGCCAAAAAGAGATAAAGGATGCAATTAATGAAGTAAAGGCCTCAATTCAAAGCACAAACAACCGATTAAATCACATGGAGAACAGAATCTCGCTCTTAGAAGATGATCATTCCAAAAATGAACGCATAGTTTCTAATCTAGGAAAAAATATCCGACAGCAGGAATCTGATATTGAAGAAATATGGGTCCATTTTAAGAGAGCTAACCTAAGAATAATTGGAATAGAGGAGGGAAAAGAAAGTGAAACCAAAGGGATCAACAATCTCTTCAAGGAAGTAATAGCAGAAAATTTTCCAAACATAGAGCAAGAGGTTGATACACAGATCCAGGAAACTTACAGAACTCCCTTTAGACAGGATCGGAGAAGAGGGTCCCCACGCCACATAATTGTCAAAATGACCAATGTGGAAGCCAAGCAGAGAATCTTAAAGGCAACAAAAACAAAGGGCCAAGTGACATTCAGAGGCAAACCAATTAGAATCACTCCAGACTTCCAAAACCAAGTCATGAGAGCCAGAAGGGCTTGGAGTAACATATTCCAAACTCTGAAAGAAAATGACTTCCAGCCAAAAATTTCCTACCCAGCAAAACTTTCTATCAAATTAGATGGAGAAATAAGAAGCTTCCATGACAAACAGAAACTGAACAAATTTATGTCTTCAAAACCAGCGCTAGAGAAAATACTCAAAGAGATTAACTACAAAGAAGAAATAGGTAACACACACCAGAACCAGAGAAACAAGATTTTCCATCCAACAGACAACTAAGACTGGTTATCTGTGGAGATTCATTATTTATGTTAGTCTTTTACCTATCTCTAAGTTGTATTGTTTGCCTTTATTGTTGTTAATTTTTAGGATTTCTAGTTGGAATATTAATATACCTTCAGATATAGCATTTGGAAATATTTTATCCCATTATATTAGTAACTTTTAACTCTATTTACATTGTCTTTGGATATACAATATTTTTTATTTTTTAGGGAGTTTGTATACTCTTCTGTTGCCTGTGCCATTGAAATCATATCCAAGAAATCACTGCCAATTTCAATATTGTGAGGGGTTTTTTTTGTTTTTGTTTTGTTTTTTTTTTTTTGGTGGTACTGGGGTTCCTGCAAGCCCTTCTACCTCCGGGCTACACTCCCAGACCTATGTTTACATTTTTATTTGGAAACAGGGTCTCCTAAGCCAGCGCGCGTGGCTGGCTTCGAACCTGCGCGATCCTCCTGTCTCTGCCTCCCAAGTGCGGGGATTACAAGCGTGCGCCACCACGCCCGGCATATTGTGAGGTTTTATGACCCAGATTTTCTCCTAAAAGTTTATAGTCTTAAGATTTATATTTAGGTCTTTTATCTATTTTGAGTTAATATTTGTATATGGGATTAGGTAAGGGTCCAACTTTATTCTTTTCCATGTAATTATTATGTTTCAACAATATTTAGTTAAAAGATTATTATTTCCACCACCAAATATTCGTGGAAACCTTGTCAAAAATAACTTGACAATATAGGGAAGAATTTAGCTCTACACTTTTATTTAACTCCAATGGTTTATATATCTGCCTTTAGAATAGTACTACACTGTTTCAATTATTGTAGCTTTATATGGTTTGAAATCAGAAAATATATATCTTCTAGCTTTGTTCTTTTTCAAGATCGTTTTGGGTATCTAGAGTCCATTTTCCATATTAGGATAGATTTTTTCTGATAAATAAATATATAAAATATATAATAGTTTCACCTAAAAAAATAGAAAAAAATATTCTCTGGTGAGAAAGAAAGTAAAAAGAAATATTTAAATGTTATCTTTAAGTCATCAAAAGCTTGGTATCAAACAAATGAAACTGTTATGTGAGATTATCATTTTTAATTTTGGATAAATTGCTATAATACTAGATGTCAACCACTAAGCCAAGCATGGGAGGGAGGGATGGGGAGAGAATGGGGTGGGGATCGGGTGGGGGCTGACTGGGCGATGTGTGCATGTATGTCTACAAAAGTTTGTATCCCACTATGATGTATGAATACAGTGCACCAATAAAAAAAAAAGAAAGAAAGAGGTAGAGAAAAAATGACAATTTGGAGAAGAAAAAGTCAGCATTTGTTTTAAATGCAAAGTTTCTTATTCATTTCTTTGGTAATTTTCTTTCTAATTGTCACAAATGCTTTCTGTTATTTGCAGAGTATCTGGCAAAAGGTTTTTCCAACTGTGATTTGCGTGAACTGGGGAAAGACAGGAAATCTTGTCTTCCCTGTATTCATTTTCTGATGTCCTCTTTATGTGCCAAAGCCAGAAGAACAGCGGTGAATCATTTATTTTTTCCATCAAAATATGGTAGCCACCGCATTAGTCCATATTGCACACAACTGTACAACTGATAGAAGAATTCTTGAGACACTCAGGCCATGTGCTGAAACATCTCATTCGCTTCATTTAGGGAGTGGAAGATGTTCTTTCTAAAGCATATTGCCAGTTTACTTCACTATTTGATATTTACACTCTAAAACAATAACCTAAAGGTAAATCAAATGTGATATAATTAGTATACTTTAAGCCAAAGACTGTCCTAGAAAAAGTTTCAGCTACAACGAGGTTTAGCAAATCATTTTAAGTACCTCACTGAGTAATACAAAAAGGGGGGGGGGCAGCTGTGTGACCTTGTAGAGGTGCCAAAAAGCACAAAGGCAGGTTCCTCCTCACTCATATTCCCTTCCAGTGATGGGGGACTCTGGTGAAAATAATTAGATAATCATACAGTAATTAAATGGGGCATGGTGGTACACCCCTATAATCCCAGTACTGAGACAGGAAGACCACAGGTTTGAGAACAGCCTTGACAACTTAGCAAGACTTTCAGCAACTAGTGAGACACTCTCTCAAAACCAAAACTTTATTTATTTACTAATTTATTTATTTGTTTGCCATATTAGGAATGGAAACCAGGGGCACTGTACCTCTGAGCTACACTACCGGCCCTATTTTTTAGTCTTTTATATTTTTGAAACAGCGTCTCACTGAGTTGTGAAGGGCCTCACTAAGTAGCTGAGGCTGTCGTCGAACCGCAACCCTCCAGTCTCGGGCTCCTGAATACTGTGATTACAAGTTTACGCCACCAAAACTTTTAGAAAGGGCTGGGAGACAGGCATTATCGTGGTGCTCATCTGTAATCCCAGTACTTGGGAGGCTGAGACAGGAGGATCATAGGTTCTCAGTCTCAGCAATGGAGCAAAGCCCTCCACAACATAGTGAGACCTGCTTTCCAAATAAAAACTAAGGCTGGAGGTATAGCTAGGATGTAAAATGCTCCTAGTTTCAATCCCCTATCATGCACACACACACACACACACACACACACACACACACACACACAACAGTAATAATAACAACAATAATGTTCTGAGGTTAAATGATCACAGATATTTTACACCCCAGGTAGTTATATGGTAATGGGGACTCTACTTTCCTTCTCATCTATTCCATCTTCAAAACCCAGGAGAGTTTGTTTTTTGTTTTGTTTTACCTGAAATGCTTCCTTAGGGAACACTGGCTTACCTACTGTCTTTTCCTGGCATGTGAATTAATGGTACTTCCTAATCTCCACCAACCTCTCTGAAAACCCCACTTTATTCTTGCCACTCCTGTCCCCCTAGAGGAAGTTGATGAAAACTATTTGCCAAAAATATTTGTAGCTGAGCTTATGTTTTCCTGGTGAATGGCTTGATTTCTGTGATAGCTGAAGCACCATCTGTCTGAAGCCAAATTTGCTTATTTTTAACATTCCATTTTATAGCATTCGAAAACTGCACCCTAAACCATTTGCATGTCCAATGAAGATGCTGCCTGGAAAATGGTAATTTGCATATGTGCTTAGATGTCAGAAGAGAAGCAGCATCTTCCAGGTGTCTGCTGTGTGCTTGGCAAGAAACCTAATAGGTCCTTGCCACTCAAAGTGGGTCCACAGCCAAACAGCAGCAGCAGCAGCAGCAGGAGCAGCAACAACAACAACAGCAGCAGCAACAACAGCAGCACTGAAGAGCTTGTTAAAAGTGGTCTTGGTTCTACATCATACTCACTGATATGGAGTTTGCATTTTAGAGAGACACTGTCCAGGTTATTGGTGAGTTTACTAGTTTAAGAAACCCCAACCTTGGAGGAATTCTTATTGCTGGTGCATATTAGAAAGCCACCAGCTACTTTTTATTTTATCTTTTTTTGGTATGGGGGATTGAATCCAGTGGCCTTCTACCTTCAAGTTACATATCCAGTCTTATTTTATTTTTGCTTTATTTTATATTTTGAAACTAGGTATCCATAAGTTGCTGACAGCCTTGCTAAATTGCTGAGGCTGGCCTTGGACCTGCAATTCTCCTTTCTCTGCCTCCCAAGTATTGGGATTAGTCATGTACTAACATGTCCGCCTTGAGATATTTTTTAAATGTTACTCATATCTGAACTCCCCTCTCCCACCACCAGAGATTTCTGGTTGAATTTGCCTACAATGGGACCCAGTGGAACTGACTTTTTGTTTGTTTTTTGTTTGTTTTTGTGTGTGGTAGTAGGGATTAATGCCATTGACATTCTTATTACAAGTTACATCTCTAGCCCTATTTTATTTCTTATTTTAAAACACAGTTTTAGCCAGGTGTGATGGTGCATACTTATAATCTGAGCATTCCGGAGGCTGAGGCCAGAGGATCACAGTTCACAGACAGCCTCAGCTACTTAGTGAGGGCCTTTGCAACTTAGTGAGACCTTGTTTCAAAATAAAGAATAAAAAATAGGGCAGGGGGTGTAGTTTAGAGGTCAAATGCCCCTGGGTTCCATCCCCAGACCTGCAAAAATAAATAAATAAGTAAAACACAGTTTCATTGAGTTGCAAAGGGCCTCACTAAATTGCTTAGGCTGGCTGCAAACCTGTGATCCTCCTGCCTCAGCCTCCCAAGTACTGGGATTACAGGCATGCACCACCATGCCTGGTTCAGCACAGGTATTTTTTTTAATATCTCTAGGTTAATTCAAATACACAGCCAGATTGGAAAGCCACTAGGGAAAGAGAAAGGAAACAAAACATTAAAAACAAACCAGAAGCTGTCATCCCCAAGAAACTCATATACTCTTTTATTCATGGAATGTTTTATCACACACTCATTTTGTGCCAGCAATTATTGCTCATTTCATTAGACAGAGCTACGAAGTCCCTCAAGGCATAGCGAGTTGTGGCAGAATCCACACCCGCCCGTGCTTCTTTTTAGACAGCATGGTAGCACACAGTATTCATAGGGTGTCAGCCACCTGCCCACCTTAGGGATGGCTGCTTCCCTACCAACCTGGGTGGCCTGGCAGCTGCTAGATGTGTGGATGTTCTCACTATGGGACTGGGTTAATAGATAAAGATTTGTGTTTCAGAACCAAACCATTGACCGAAATCAAGAGCCTGCCAGCCTAGTACATGAATGTCTGCAACCTCAAGTGATAGAAGGGACAATGATGGAGATGAAAGCTATTCGTAAGGGCCTCTGCAGAGGAGGGAATCAAAATCCAGAGAAAATTGAAATTCTGAGCAGAACAATACTGCTAACCCAAGGGGTACTAATAATGCAGTGGTATCTCCAATAGACTGGATGAGTTTTAAAGGTAAGTTCTCTTGCTGATAAATGGTGGGATTTGGATAATGCATGTATGTGGCTCATTGTACTATTTTCTCTATGTTTAGGCATATTGGGATAATTTCTCAAGGAGTTGAAGAAACTTAACTTTCTTATTAATGATTTAATGAAATATAGATTCCTAAAATTTTTTTGGTACTGGGGATTGGACCCAGGGTCATACCCGCTCTGAGTTACAACCCTACCCCCTTTTTTTGGAAACAGGGTCTAAGTTGCTGAGAGTCTCATTAAGTTGCTAGGGCTAGCCTCAAACCTGTGATCCTCATGTAATAGCCTTCCAAGTACTGAAATTATAGGCAAGTACCACAACACTTGGCTTCCCCTAATATGTGAAAGCTAGGGAGAATGGGTAACAGGAGGAACTCTAGATGAAGAAGGAGATTCTATAGAGGAGCAAATAAGGCGGCTTAACTGAGGAGATGGGAGAGGGGAAGAGAGAAACTCTCTAAAGCACGCGATGTACTTAAACAAACATATCAACTTCAATCACTAAGCCAAGCATGAGAAGGAGGGAGGGGGAGAAAATGGGGCAGGAATTGGGTAAGGGCTAATTGGGTGAGGTGTGCATGTATGTCTCCACCATCTTGTATCCCATTAAGATGTAAGACAACAACGCACCAATCAAAAAATAAAATAAAATAAAGTAAAACAATAGAATAGAATAGAATAAACAAGATAGGTGGCACACACTTGTAATTCCAGTACTTGGGAGGCTGATACAAGAGAATTTCAGGTTCACAGCCAGCCTCAGCTACTTTATTTCAGAATAAGAAATAAAATAGGATGGGGCAGGAACTGAGTAAGGACTAATTGGGTGATGTGTGCATGTATGCCTCCACCATCTTGTACTACAATAAAGATGTATGACTACAATGCATCAATAAAAAGTTAAAAAAGAAGGGAGGCTTATATTCTAGAAAAAGAAGAAATAAAATAGGGCTAGGTGCGTATTTTGTATCTCAGAGGTAGAGTACCCCTGGGTTCAATTCTTCAATTCCCAGTAACACACACACACACACATACACACACACACACACACACACTAAACTAAGCCAGGCATGGTGATGCACATCTGTAATCACAGTACTTGGTAGGCTGAGACTGGAGGATTTCAGGTTTGAGGACAGCCTCAGCAACATAGTGAGACTTTTAGCAACCTAACAAGACCATGTTTCAAAACAAAATAAAAGCAAATCAGGTGATCTGAGGGGATGGGAGGGGGAAGAGGGAAACACTCTAAAGCACGTGATGTACTTAAAGAAACATATCATAGTGAACCACTAAGTCAAGCAAGGGAAGGAGAGGGGGAGGGGATGGGGCAGGAATTGGGTAAGGGCTAATTGGGTGATGTGTGCATGTATGTCTCTACCATCCTCTATCCTGTTAAGATGTATGACTACAGTGTACCAATAAAAAATTAAAAGTGCTGCGGTACACATGCAATACCAGTACTTGGGAGGCTTAGACACGATTGCAGGTTTGCAGTTATCCTCAGAACATAGTGAAGCCCTCTGCAACCTAGTGAGACCTTGTTTTTTAAATTTAAAATAGAGCTGAGAGTATAGCTCAGAGGTAGAATGCACCTAGGTTCAATTCCAGTAAAACACACACACACACACACACACACACACACACACACACACACACACGCAGCACTGGGGTGTAGTTCAGGAGTATTAAAATGTTGAGATCTTAGAGAAGTGGAATTAAAGATTCAGCTTTTCATAAATGGATTCCCTAACTCTATTTAAAGACATCAGACAGCATAGTTCAGAAAAAGAAAGAATGCAGATGCTAAACAGACTAGCTGGGGTGTACTGGTACCTACCTATAATCCTAGTACTGAAGAGTCTTAAGACAGCATAGTAGGTTTGAGACCAGAGTGCCCTGTAACTTAGCAAGACCCTATTTTGAAATGAAAAATAAAAAAGGGCTGGGGGTGTATCTTAGAACTAGAATACCCATGTGTTCAATCCTCAATACCAAAGTGAAAAAAAGAAAAAAGCTCCACAGAAACATATGGAAACAACCAACAGTATAGAGCATGCTAATATCAACTCTTCCATAGATATTGGTGGCAAAAATGCCATCTTCCAAGATTGCACCTTAAAGAAATATCTCTGCAAGAAACTAAGAATTCAGACCGGGCACACTGGGGCACACCTGCAATGCAAGTATTTGGGAGGATGAGACAAAGGATACCAGGTGGTCTTAACAACTTAGCCAGACCTGATAGCAAAATAAAAAAAATTAAAATAGAGCTGGGTTGTGGCTCAGAGGTAAAACAACCTTGGGTTCAATCTCCAATACTCAAAAACAAAAACAGAAAAACTAAGACTTCTTTAATATCACCCTGAAGTAAAATCGGGGTTTAGCTCAAGCTGTTCAAGAGGAAACCATTTCCAGTCCCATCAGGCAGACCTGTACTAGACATTAGCCATGCTGGTGTTGGAGAAAAGTTCTCTTCCAGAATAGGTCACAGAGAGGGACAAGGCAAAGAGTGGGTAGGGTTTCAATGATGGACAGAGAGGGCCAAGGCACAAGAGGGGTGGGGGACAGGAAGGAGCTGGCACGAGGACAGCTGAATATGGACCTAAGCATTGACTCTAAGATAACTCTCTGGATGGGCCCATGGAACTTTCCACTTGTTTTTTTTTTATATCTTGTGGCACAATTGGAATTTTTTAAGAATTCAGGTGAGACTCCTTGGAAAACATACTTGGTTGGTAGCTGCATGTTCAGTGAAATAGCAATAAAGAATAAAGGGAGAAGAGTCCTTCAAAATCATTCATTCTACTTCCAATTAAATTTAGGAGGAAGGAGAAAAGAGAAGGGAGGGGGTATTTATATATAAGAAAAAATCTGTGGTGGCCCATACCTGTAATGCCAGTGCTTGAGAGGCTGTGTTAAGAGATCTGCAGGTTCAAGACCAGCCTCCGAAGTTTAAGGAGACCCACAACACCTTAGCAAGACCCTGTTTCCAAGTAAAAATGAAATAAGGTTGGGGATGTAGCTCAGAGATAGAATGTTCCTGGTTTCAATCCCCAGTATCTCCCCAAAAATAAACCAATTGAGGGTCCTTTTCCGGTCACATTGCACTGTGTAACAAATCACTTGAAAGCTTACTGACTAAACAACACTAACCGGTTATTTCTCATGGTTTTCTAAAGGTTTTAGGTGGTTCTGGCTCAGAGTCTCTGGTGCAGTTGCAGTTAAGAGATCAGTCAGGGCTTCAGACACCTGAGGCTTCCCTGGTAGTGGAACAGAATTCATTCACAAGATTGTTCACACATAGAGCTGGAAAATTAGTCCAGGCTGTATGACTATAAGCCTCAGCTTCTATGCCAGCCCCCTACAGAGACACAGAGGTGTCCTCCTAACATGCAGCTGGGTTCCCCAAGAGAAAGCAATCCAAGAAAAAACTTGCAATGCTTTTTATGACCTAGTCTTAGTTACACACTGTCACTTCTGCAATATCCTAGTGGTGACATGGGCTCAGTCTGTTGAACGTGCGAGGGGTGTGCTTCCCCTAGCCTCCAGGATTAGTTCAGGTTTTGACATTCGACCAAATTCAGACCAATGAGGCATAAGAGGACACTTTCAGGGAGTTTCTTAAAATAGTACCACGAAATTCCACTGAATCTCAGCAAAGTTGCCGAGAACACACACTGGGGAAAGAACATTCTCTTCAATAAATGTTATTGGGGAAACTGGATATGCACATGCAGAAGAATGAAAATTAACCTTTACTCACACTTAATACAAGGATCAATGTAAAATAGACTGAAAATTTAATCCAGGCCTGGTGGTGCACGCTTGTAATCCCAGTACTTTTGGACAACGTTGAGCTAGGAGGATTGCAGGTTCAAGGCCAGCCTCAGCAACTAAGGGAGACCCTCAACAATTAGCAAGTACCTGTTTCAAAAATAAAGATGGCTGGGGGTGTAGCTTTGGGGCAGAACACCCTTGGGTTCAATCCCTATCACCAAATAAATAAATGCATTTTTTAAAGAAATAGAGCCATCAGAAAAGATGCTTCCTATGTTCCTCACATATTTGGAGATGTGGATCTGAGCCTCTGGTGTGCTGCAGCACCCTCTACTGCCTAAAAAGAAAATCTCAAGGGAAAAATAAGTCAGAATCTTGAAAGAACCATAGCAAATCACTGCCCTCCTGCTGGGCTCTTCCATTACTTGGGGCAATAAACTTCTCATATTGTCGAAGCTACTTTAAGATAGTTTTCTAGCACAGACAAGCAAATCTGATTTTCCCCCACTTGCAAAATGCAGAGCGATACATATCATGAGGTGAAAAGAAATGAAGAAAAATATTTTGACAGCCAGCAGAAATTGGATTCCGGAACATTCAGGATAGTCATAGCTACCACACCAACATTTGGGGCAGCTACCCTGATGTGTAGACAGGAGACAAGCAGATCTCATGAAAATTTTGGAACCCACAATGGCTTCACCCAGAGGCTGAACTGACAGTGGCGTAGGGGTGCAAATTTAGGAATAGTAAGTTGGTGTCGGTCTAGAAGTTCAGCTAGGGGATTATCACAAGAGCAGGATTTCTGAAGTGCAATGAAGAACACCAAGATGATCTACACAAAATCGGTCTTTGATCCAGGCGCGGTAGCTCACACCTGTAATAGCAGTACTTGGGAGGATGAGAAAGGAGCTTCAAAGGTTCCAGACCAGCCTCAGCAATTTAGTGAGACCCACAGCAGCTTAGTGACAAGCTATTTCAAAATAAACAATAAAGCTGTAGGTGGAGTTTGGAAGTAGAATATCCCTGGGTTCAATCCCCAGTACAAAGACAGAAAAAAAGCACCAGGTCTTTAAAATAGTCACCAAGAAACCCACTAGCTGGGCCTGGTAGACCATGCCTATAATCCCATTATTTGAGAGACTGACACAGAAGAAGTGTAGGTTCAAGGCCAGCCCCAGCAAATTAACAAGAACCTTAGCAACTTAGAAAAACTCTCTTTCAAAATAAAAAAAGAGCCAAGCATGGTGGTGCATGTCTATAATCCCAGTACTCTGGAAACAGAAATAGGAGGATCACAGGTTCAAGGACAGCCTCGGCAACTTAGTGAGATCTTCAGCAAATTAGTGAGATCTTGTTTCCAAATCAAAAGTAAAATAGGGCTGAGGGCACAGCTTGGATGTAGAATGCTCTTGGATTCAATCCCCAGCACCAGAAAAACAATAATAAAAAATAAAAAGGGCCAGGGAAGTAGCTCTGATGTAGAGTGCCCCTGAGTTCAATCTCTGGTACCACAAAAAGAAAATAAAAAACCACAAACTTAGAAACGAGGCATAGAGAGATGAGGAAACTTGTTCTGAGTCACACAGCCACTAAGTGGTGGCATCAGGATTTGAATGTAGACTTGGCTGACAGGGCCAATGCTTAGCCACCATGTGTGACTGTGTCAGTTTCTTTGCAAACTGGCTGACAAATGTCTTCTGGTGGGAAGGTTCCTCTCTACCTGACTCTAGGCTTGGTGAAGCTAAAGTGGATTTAAGTACACATGATAGCCATGCATGGCTTTTCTGGAAAGTCTCCTCAATCCCGGGACCCTGTGGCATCACAAACTTTGCTTCTGTCATTGCATCCAGCCCAATGAACAGCCCTAACTTTGGGCTTGTTTAAAACACAGGCAATCAAGCCAGGTATGGTGATGTGTACCTGTAATCCCAAGTATTTGGGAGAGACACATGAAAGCTACAGGTTCAAGGCCAGCCTCAGCAATACAGTGAGACCTGCAGCAGCTTACTGAGACCCTGTTCCAAAATAGAAAATAAAATAGACCTAGGGGAGTAGCTCAGAGGTAGAGTGCCCTGGATTCAATTCCTGGTACCAAAACTAAAATAAAATAAGATAAAATAAAGCAAAATGTAGACAATTAGGCCAGGCATGGTGGTGAATGCCTGTAATCCAGGGAGTTGGGAAGTTGAGAAAGGAGGAGCACAGGTTCAAGGACAGCCTCGGCAACTTAGTGAGACCCTCAACCACTTAGCCAGATCCTGTTTCGATTTCTTTAAAAATGCAGACAATCATGAGGGATTCAAGCCAACCATTTCCCCCTTCCCAAGCTTCCTGATCATTCCAGGCCTCTGCCCATCACACACCCTCCTTCTTAAACACTATCATCAGTGCCAGGGTCATTAGGGAGAAAAGCAATGAAGAGGAAATTATTATAAAAGTTACATCTGGTATTCAGGCAGCTGTTCTCTTTTCTCATTAGGACAATCAATCATTTTTCAACATCATTTTTGTAACTAGGAAAAGGGTTCATTTATTCTAAGACTAAAGAGCAGGAATGAGGGAATTAAATCCCACAGGTCTTTAGCTGATAGGATTTTTTTAATATTCTGTCCTCACCAATGACCTAATTAAGCTTTCAGAGAATAATAAACTCTCTGCTCCTCTGTCTCCTTTCCATCTGTGCCTCCGCAAAGCGGCAGTTAACTCGCCTCCAGAGCATGCCTTCCCGGCCTTTCTCTCTCTCTCTCTTTCTCTCTTTTTTAATTTTGTGGTACTGGGGATTGAACCCAGGGACGTACTACCTTTGAGCTACACCTCAGCCCTATTTTATGTTTTATTTTCAGAGCCCTAGCAACGTGTGTTCCTCCCGTCTCAGTCTCCCAAGTGCTGGGTTTACAGGCATGTGCCACCATGCTAAGCTCAGACTGCTCTTTTTATCTTTTTATTGGTGCATTGTAGTCATAGTAGTCATACATCTTAGTGTAGTACAAGATGATAGAGGCATACATCTCCCAATTAGCCCTTCCCCAAATCCTGCCCCGTCCCTTCCCCCTCCCTCCTTCTCATGTTTGGCTTAGTGACTGACTCTGATATGTTTGTGAATGTACATCATGCACATTAGGGAATTTCCCTCTCCCCTCCCATCCCCCTCAGTTAGGTCGCCTTATTTCCCCATCTGTGATTTCTCCTTTCTCTAGAATTCCTCCTGTGACCCTTTTTCTCCCTAGCTTCAACATATTAAGGAGAGTATCCAATTTTTTAACTTTTTGTGATCTTTCTAAGAAGCAAATCTTTCTTGAAGCCCTGCTGGGACTCTGCATCTCAAGATGGAGTCCCGTGAGGAGCTCAGTGGGCAGCACTTCACCCCCTCACACACACACTCAGCAGACTCCTGTGGGCTTGCAGGTGATTTTGTTACCCTCTGCCCTCTTTCCATGGCCAGTAGCATGGAACTCACTGGATTCCCCAGCTCTGACTTAGTTCCTACCTGGGAAGCTCATCTTCAGGAAGTCTTTATTGATTGCTTAAGCTAGGAAGAACTAATCCTCTTTGCGTGACCAGAAACCCAACAAACTTATTTTCCTTGGTGCTGCGGGTATTCCCCTGTGCACCAAAGGCTGCCTACTCCAAACACCTGTGGACCCACGTGGAGGGCTTTATAGCTGCCTGCTGGGGAACGCTTAGCATAGGCAGGGGCCAAACTCTAAATACTAAGGAGTTAATGGCCTTGGAAACAGCCTGCAAACAATAATGAAGAAGTTGAGGGATAAATACCCAAGCTCTGTGGCTTCTGGTGGAGAGAATGACGATGAGGCAATTTTATGATTTCTCCCAGAGTTGGGAGGAATGAATTCCAGCTGCTGATAACAGTAATGAACTTAAAATGGAAGCTGAGTACGGTGCTGTGTGCTTGTCGTCCCAGTACTTAGGAAGCCGAAAAGGGAGGATTGAAGGTTCGAGGACAGCCACCGCAAGTAGTGAGACTTTCATCAACCTAGGGAGGCCCTGTTACAAAATAAAAATAAAATAGGGCGGGGGTGTAGCTTGGAGGTAGAATACCCCTGAGTTCAATCCCCAGTATCACACGCATACAAAAAAACTAGCCTGAACAACACCTAAATGAAATATAAACCTACAACCCCCAACACATTCCATTTGTTAAAATCAGTGAAGGACTAGGGTGTAGCTCAGAGGTAGAATGCCCCTGGGCACAATTACCAGTACCGAATGGAAAATAAGTTTGATACAGTTGAAAACACACAGTATGTAGCTTTTTCAGATTAAGTTCTTTCACTTAGTAATGTACACTGAAGTTTCTTTTGCATCTTTTCACAGCTTGATCATTCATTTCATTTTAGTTTTGCAAATATTTATCAAGTGCTATATCTGACACTGGCAGGCACTATTTTGGGTGACTGGATGCATGAATAGTTTATAGTGCTATTCTAGGCCCTGAAGATACAACAGTGAAGAAAACAGTTTAACAGTTTATTATTCTTTTATGTTTTGAATTTATTTTAGCTAATACATAAAAACATACATATGAATGGGTTAGCATATGCGATTTTGATTCTTGTATACATTGTGCAATGTTTCCATCAAGTTAAACATTTATCTTCTCCAACATTTATCATGTCTTTATGGTGAAAACTTTTAAATTGCATGTGTGTACATGTGCATGTGTGTGTTGAGAATGGAGGCCAAGGACTTTACCTCTGAACTACACCCACAGCCCTATTTTACATTTTTTAATTTAATTTTTTATTTTTATTTTTACTTTTTTGTGGCACTGGGGATGAAACCCAGGGGCATTCTATCTCCGAGCTACACCCCCAGCCCTGTTTTTTAATTCTTTATTTTGAAACAGGGTCTCACTGAGTTGTAAAGGGCCTCACTAAGTAGCTGAGGCTGGCCACAAATCTGCAATCCTCCTGTCTCTGTCCCCCAAATGCTGGGATTACAAGTGTGTGCCACCACACCCGGCTTTATTTTTACTATTTTGTCTTGCTTAACCCATAAGTCATGATATTTTTTTGAAATATTTTATTGGTGCATTGTAGTCACACATCTTAATGGAGTACAAGATGGTAAAGGCATATGTGCACACATCACTAATTTAGCCTTACCCAATTCCCACCCCATTTAAATTTTTTTTTTTTTTGTGTGTGTGTGTGTGGTGGTAGTGGGGTTCCTGGAAGCCCTTCTACCTCCGGGATACACTCCCATGGGCTACACTCCCAGACCTATTTTTTTACCTTTTTATGTGGAAACAGGATCTCTTAAACCAGCAAGGCTGGCTCCAAACCAGCGCAATCCTCCTGTCTCCACCTCCCAAGCGTGGGGATTACAAGCGTGTGCCACCATGCCCGGCACCATTTTTAAATTTTGAAATAGGATCTCAGCTGGGTGTGGTGGCACATGCCTATAATTCTAGTACTTGAGAGAACAAGACAGGAGGATCACAGATGTGAGGACATCTGCATCAATGTAGCGAGACTAAACAAACCAGCAGACTCTGTAACAGGGTCTTAGTGCCCATTAATAAACAGGTAACTTAGTATCCATTAATCAGTTTTCACACCTCACACATTCTCTCCAACCTTTGGCAATCACAAGTCAACCCTCAACTATGAGTCACCTGTTTTAGATTTCACCCAGGAGTGAAATCATGTAGTATTTGTATTTCTGTACCCTGCTTAGTTCACTTAACATAATGTTTCATTTATGTTGTTGTAAAAGACTGGATTGTGTTCTTTTCATGGCTGAATAGTATTCTGTTGTGTGTATGTATCACATTTCTTTACACATTCATCAGTTGATAGACATTTAAGTTGTTTCTTTTTTGGTTACTGTGAATAGGTTATAATCAACATGGGGATGAAGATGTCTTTTCAACACACTAATTTCATTTCCTTTGAATATTGATCCCATAGTAGGACTGCTGGATCATATGGTAGTTCGAGTTTTCATTATATAAGGACCATCCATACTGTTCTCCAATGGCTATACTAATTTACATTTCCCCAACAGTAAAGTCCCTTTTCTCCACACTCTCACCAGAACTTGTTACTTTAATCTTTTGAATAATAGCCATTCTTACTGGGGTGAGGTGATATACTGTTGAACTTTTGATATACATTTTTGTGATGATTAGTGGCTGAGAATTTTTCATATACCTGTTGGTGATTTGTATGTATTCTCTGTGTGTGTGTGTGTGTTACTGGGGATGAAACTCAGGTGTCTTCTACTTTCAGGCTACACCCAGATTTATTTTAGTTTTTATTTGGAAACAGGCGCTCGCTAAATTGCTGAGAGCCTCACTACGTTGCTGAGGCTGGCCTTGAACTTGTGATCCTCCTGCTTCAGCCTTCCAAGTACTGGGATTATAAGCAGGCACCACCACATCCAGCTTGTATGTATTCTTTTGAGAAATGTATGTTTGCATCTTTTGCCCATTTTAAAATTGAGACATTTGTTTTCTTACTCAGTTGAGTTCCTTCTAGGCTTTGGATATTGGCAGATGTATAGTTTGCAAATATTTTTTCACAGTCTGTAAATTGTCTCTGTACTTTGTTAGCTATTTCCTTTGCTGTTCAGATGCTTTCTTGGTTTAAAAAAATGTCAATTGTCTATTTTTTCTCTTTCTTGTGATTTTATAGTCTTAACAACAACAATAATAAAATACTTTGCCTATTCCAGATTTCTGAAGTTCTTGATATTTGTTGCCACACAATGATATCTGAACATAGAAGAATTAGGTATTTATTCAGGTTTCCATAATCTGTTTGTATCAGTACTTTTAGAAATTTAAGTGGGTTGTTTATTATGTTCTCTGACCTTGAGGTCACTGCCACTATGTGAGCACTACATGGTGCCATAAGATAAGGTTTGCTGTGTTGGTGTTTTGTTACTGTTTCAACATTAGAGGGTACCCCAAGCCAAAGTTTGTTGCAAATCTCCAATTGGTATATTATTCTAGATGGCCTGAAGGACTACCAAAGAAAAAAGTTAGTAGACTACTCAGTGGTTCCTTGAGTCTCACCTGAAATAGTCTATAGATGTCAATTGTGTCCAATTGATTGATGGTGCTGTGGGATCCAACTATGTCATTACTTATTTTCTGTCTGCTAGATCTGCCCATTTCTGATAGAAGGGTATTGAAGTACCAACTATAATAGTGATTCATCTATTTCTCCTTGCAGTTTTATCTTTATATCATGATAGAAGTTCCTACGCTTCAGACTCTCAAGAGTGCTCAGAGTAATAGGGAGCTTTAAACAAATCAAAACAGTACTAGGTAATGGGCTACAAAACAAGTGTCATTGTTCGGGTTTCACAAACAGGCTCTACAACAAGAATTTGAATGCAAATACAGAGTTTGTTTGAGAGGTGATCCCAAGAAATATTGGTAGAAAAGATGAGGGAATTGAGACAAAGTAAAAACAGAACATTTTTGGGGGGTACTGGGGGAATTGAACTCAGAGGCATTTTACTTCTGAGCTACGCCCTCAGTCCTTGTTTTGTTGTTTGTTTTTATTTTGCACATGATCTTATTAAATTGTTGAGGCTAGCCTTGAATCTATGATCCTCCTGTCTCAGACTCCCAAGTTCTGGGATTATAGGCGTGCACCACCACACTGGACTTGACTCTGGTGTTTCACACTTGGATTTGGCACCAATTTGCATGGATTCATCACACATGGGATGAAAAAATACACACACTTAGAATGAGACTCAAGGAAAAATGTTACCAGCAAATGGCTAGTAGAAATTTTTAAAAAGAGGGAAACAAAGATCTCCATTGAGAGTCACTGGAAGAGAGTAGGAGACTGTTTTTAATTCTTTCAAAGCTTGTCCAGCTGAAAGATCTCTGCTTTGGTATAATTCCCCTACCCACTTTTTTCTTGATAAGACATAAATAGGTGAGATACCCAGATATGAGAGACAGTCTTTTTGTAGAAGGCTTTTATTCTATTAGACTCTGCTTTTATTTTATAGCAATTCATATTTCCAAGGGCATCTCCTTCTTTGATTCATTTTCACATCCCAGCTTCTCTTTCCGAAAAATGCAAGGCTCTCTACCTCTAAATTAATACCACAATGCACCAAAATGCATGATAATGTACAGTCTAATTTCCTTTAGGTCATGTTCACATTCAGTTATTTCATACATATTGAGAATAATTCAATATGTATAATCTCTGCTTTGAATTTTAAGCTTTGAGATTGGTCTGCTCTAAGATAAATTAGACATTATTCCTAAGGCTCAGCATGCTCTGGTGAGCTACCCAAAGGCCCCAGGGTTTCAAACAAATGTCTTTCTTTTTCTCCTTTCAGGATACTAAGCTGGGTCTCTAAGTATGCTCCTCGCTATTGTGATTTCTTATTATTTCATTTTATCCCTGGAAGAAATCTCACAGTTCAGCATGATACGATGCCTCAGTCATTGGCTGAGGGATATTTGCTTAAATAACAGCCCTTCCCAGATGGCTTGTGCTAGCTTCAGGTCAAGACATAATGAAACCGAAGAGTGATCAGTGTTCAGAAATCACTGGAGTGTTGCTTGGTACGTAAGCGCAATGTGATTTATGAAATCCTCTGATTCATGGCAAATCTGAGAAGGAAAATTTGGAGGGGGCTATATTTTTATGTGCTTGCTTTAAGAGTTACTGGGAACACCAGCTTCTGGCTACTGAGGGTGAAGGGACTCTTAAATATTAAAAAGGGGAGGGGTCTATATGTGCATTTTTGCATGTGACTAATTCGATGTCATACATGACAATCCTAACAATAAACATTCTTTTCCCAATAAATATACCATGGAAAACTGTCAAAGAACATAGAACTTACCACTTATTATCAAACCTATGGGCTGGTAAATTATAGGCATCCTAAAGAATCTGACAAGAAACTAAGTTTGAAAGCAGGCATGGTAGTATACACCTCACCTGTAATCCCAGTACTTGGGAGCCTGAGACTGGAGGATCACAGGTTCAAGGCCAGGCTCAGCAACTCAGAGAGACCCTCAGCCACTTAGTAAGACCATATTTCAAAATAAAATTAAATAAAATGGGGCTAGGATGTAGCTCAGAGGTAGAATACCCCTGAGTCCCATTCCCATTACCCCAAATAAGGTAAAATAATGATTGTAAAGTCATAAGGCTCTTTGTATCTCTTAACTCTGTGATTAATTCCCAGAAACAGTCACAGTGACAGGTACCAGTCTTTGCTGATCCTAGAGACCCCATATCTGAAAACTATTTCTCATGAGCTTTCTTCCTGATAGTATAATCAAGACTTAATAAAACATTTATTCTCTCCCACTAAAATAAGCTCAAAGAAATTTCCTTTAAAAGAAACCTGAAGTCAGGCATTCGTGGTGCATGCCTGTAATGCCTGTACTTCGGAGTATAAGACAGGAGGAATACAGATTTGTGGACACCCTCAGCAACTTAACAAGACTCAGCAACCTGGAGATACCTTGTTTCAAAACAAAAAATAAAAAGGGCTGGGATGTAGCTAGGAGGTGGAATGCCTCTGGATCCAATCCCCAGTACCACAAAAAAAGGGAAAGAAAGAAGAAAGAGAAAGGAGCAAGCAAGGAAGGAAGGAAGGGAGGAAGGAAGAAGTGATCCAGGCATGGTGGTGCATGCTTGTAATCACAGTACTTGGAAGGCTGAGACAGGAGGATCACAGGTTCGAGGCCAGCTTCAGCAACATAATGAGGACCTCAGCAAGACCCTGTTTTGAAATAAAATAGGACTGGAGGAGTAGCTCAGAGGCAGAACATCCCTGGGTCAACCCCTACTACCAAAATGTAAAGAGAGAGCGAGAGAAACTTGATAAGCAAGGTGTAGTCCTGCACAGTCTATAATTTCAGTACTTGGGAGGCTGAGATGGGAGGACAGGTTCAAGGCCAGCCGCAGCAACTGGCCTCTGAAACTTAATTAGACCCTCAGAAATGTAATTAGACCACTTCAAAATAAAAATTAAATAAGTCTGGAGGTATAGCTCAGAGGTAGAATACTGGGTCCAATCCCCAGTGCCACAAAGGGGAGGAGGGGAGAACCTGATCAGTGAAATTGCGAATACAAGTGGAGAGCAGTCAGTGATCAGAAAGGCCTTTTAGGTGTGGGACACAGACATACAATGTCCAGGAGTCAGAGGCCAGATTTCAAGGCAAGCAAGGTAGTGAATTCCGTTGAGCAAGAGGTACTAGTGAGAGGACACGCCCACCAAGCAGGAGAGATGCCAGCTGTTGTTCAGAACCCTGGACAGCTCCTAGTGCACTAGTGTGGTCAGAATGTTTATTCTGAGACCCAAGCAGTTAGTTTGCCATCTCTTCTTTGTGTGAGGTGGGTGGGGTATGGAGGGGGGGTGAAAGGAACTGAGGATTGAACCCAGGGGCGTTCTACCTCTAAAGTACAACCCCAGCTCTATTTTGATTTTGATTTTGAAAGTGTCTGGCTAAATTGCTGAAACTGGCAGTGAATCCTCCTGTCTCAGCCTTGCTCTTTGTTTTCAGTAGTGAATAAAATGGTCTTGTCCTAGCCAGGCGAGGTGGCCCACACCTGTAATCCCAGTACTTGGGAGGCTGAGACAGGAGGATTGCACAGGTTCGAAGCCAGCCTCAGCTACTTAGTGAGGCTCTCAGCAACTTAGTGAGACCCTGTTTCCAAATAAAGTATAAAATAGGTCTGGGAGTATAGCCCACAGGTAGAAAGACTCTGAGTTCCATTCCGCAGCACCACACACAAAAAACGTCTTGTCCTGGCAGACATGTTGGCACACACCTGTAACCAAGTACAGGGGAGGCTGAGATAGGATGATTGCAGATTGGAGGCCAGCCTCAGCAACTTAGTAAGACTCTCAGCAACCTAGCGAGTCCCTGTTTCAAAACAAAAAACAAAAAGAGCTGTCAGTTTGTAGGTCAGAGGTAGATACCCCTGGGTTCAATCCACAGTGACACATACATACACAACACACAAATACATACACATACAACACACAAACACACATACAAACACATGTCATGCCTTCCCTATACATATGTTAGTCTCTATAGAACAGTAGACTTTCTTATTTCATCTGAGGAATTCAAGACCTCTGACTAAAATATTAAGATTGTCTCATCTACACTACTGAAGACCACATGAGATGCTCACACCTGAGAAAATCTGGAAAAGCATATAATCAGGGACAACATCTTTAATTTCTTACGTTCTAGAAGTTTTCTCTTCCAGGTTAGACATTGGTGCTTAGGTGGGTTGAGGCTCCAAATATATCACCCAACTGAAACCTTATTAAAATATAAACCTCATTATTAGCCTTGCAATCCTAACTGTAGGATCACTTAAATTATATCTCCTTTTCTCACCAAAGGTGTGTTTTCAAGCTACCTACTATGTATTCTATGAAAGTGCATTTTATAGTAAATTAATTTGGGGAAAACAAAAATATTTTAGATGCTTTAGATAAGAGTCTAAACAGAGTCTACAGAATGAGAATACATTTTTACTATCTGCTTCCCTGATAGATGAATAATATCCCCAGTACTGCAAAAGTATCTAGGATATATTAACAAGCTCGTAACTCAGCCGGGTGTGGTGTTGCATGCTTGAAATCCCAGCATTTGGAAGGCTGAAACAGGAGGACCGCGGTTCGCGGCCAGCCTTAACTACTTAGTGGGGTTCTTTGCAATTCAGTGAGAACCTGTTTCAAAATAAAGAATAAAAATAATAGGGCTGGGGTATTTCTCAGAGGTAGAATGCCTCTGGGTTCCATCCCCAGTACCACAAAAACCCTCATAACTCAATACAAAGGGCAATAAAACTGAACAGTTCTCAAAAGATAAAATACCATTGACCAATAAGTGTATAAAATATGTTAAACATCACTAACAATAAGAGAAATGCAAGTCAAAACTACACTGAGATTCCACCTAAAACAAGGAAGAATGGTAGCCAAGAATACAAACATAATAAATGCTGGTGAGAAAGTGGAGACATAGAAACTCTTATGCGCTGTTGGTGCAATTGTAAATTCATACAAACACTATGGAAATCACTTTAGAGGTTCCTCAAAATCTAAAAACAAGCCCCGCATGGTTGCACATGCTTGTAATTCCAGTACTTGGGAGGCTGAGACAGGAGGATCATAGATTGGAGGACAGCGTCAGCAACTTAGTGAGACTCTCAGCAATCTTGTGAGACTTTGTTTGAAAATATAGAGAGATAAATAAATAAATAAATAAATAAAATATGGTTGTAGGTATAGCTCAGAGGTAGAATGCCCCTGGGTTCAATTCCCAGTACCACACAAGTGCGCGCACACACACACACACACACACACACACACAAATCTAGAAATGGAACCACCATGTGACCCAGCTATATCACTCCTTGGTATCTTTCGAAAGGAATTCAAGTCAGAATACAATAGCGAAACATGCGGACCCATGTTTATAGCAGCACCATTCACAACAGCCAAATTAAGGAACCAACCCCGCTGTCCATCCACAGATAGATGGATAAAGAAAATGTGGTTATACATACAATGGAATTGTATTCAGCCATCAAGAAGAATACCATATGTCATTTGCAGGAAAATGGAAGCAACTGCAAAAGAGTATGCTAAGTGAGATTAGTCAGTGTCAGGAAGTGGAAGGTAGTATGTTTTCTCTCATGTGTAGAAGCTAAATAAAAACAGAAAACAGAAGGGACTAAATAATGCAGAGAGATGTGTAAATAGCTTACATGGCTTGTTGGAAAGAGGTAGGGTGGGAAGAGGAAGGACTGAAGAAGGAAGCAGTTCAAATGATTTCATGGCACTGTGTGAAGGCATCACCACCAACCTCGCCCACCTGTGTGGGGAGGGAGGAGGGGGAGCCGGGCGGGAAGTGGAGGGAAACGCCCCAAGTGCTGTGTGCAGAAGGGTTTGTATCACACTGAACCTCACTATGATGTATAATTGAAATGCCCTAAAGAATAATTTAAAATAGAGAGTTAGCTTAGCACTGTGGCATGCACCTGTAATCCTCCTATTCGGAAGGCTGAGGCAGGAGGACCACAGCTTTGAGAGCAATGCACAATAACTACTGAAACCCTCAGCAACTTAGCAGGCCCATGTTTCAAAATAAAAAATGAAGAAAGCTGGGAGTAGAGCTCAGGAGCAGAAGAACATAACTATGTTGTTTGCAAAAAATGGATGGAAGTGGAGAATATCTCTCAGTTTATCAAGTTCCACAAGAAATTATTAGAATTGTGTCCAATTTAGAAATGAGGTTTTTTTGTTTTTTGGCGGGTCTGGGGATGGAACACAGGGCCATTCGACCTCTGAGCTACACCCCCTGCCCTATTTTTTATCTTTTTTTTTTGAAACCGGGTCTCACGGAGGGCCTCACTAAGTAGCTGAGGTTGTCCACGAACTGCGATCCTCTGGGTCTCAGCCTCCCAAATGCTGGGATTACAAGTGTGCGCCACCATGCCCGGCTTGTTTTCTTTTTTGGTACTAGAAATTTAACTCAAGGGCATTCTATTTCTGAGCTATATCCCCAGCCCTATTTTATTCAGTGTGTGTGTGTGTGTGTGTGTGTGTGTGTGTGTGTGTGTGTGGTGCTGGGGATGGAACTCAGGGGCATTCTACCTCCGACCTTCACCACCAACCCTAGTTTTTCACTGAGTGGCAAAGGACCTCACTAAGTAGCTGAGTCTGTCCTCAAACCGCAATCCTCCTGTCTCAGTCTCCCAAATGCTGGGATTACAAGCGTCCGCCACCACCCCAAGCTTCGGTCTTTTCATTTTTGAAACCGGGTCTCACTGAGTTGCAAAGGGGCTCGCTAACTAGCTGAGGCTGTTGGCGAACCGCGATCCTCCAGTCTCAGCCTCCCAAGTATGGGGATTACAAACGTACACTACCACATCCGGCTGATAAATTATCTTATTAATTCCAATAGTTTATTTTTCAGATCACTTGGATTTATTATTAATATAATTATTTCATCTTCAAATAATAAGAATTTTCTGCTTTTTTCTTTCCATTTATTGGGCTTTAACTTTCTTTTCCTTGTCTTATGCACTGGCTGGAACACTATTTGAAATGTTGGATCACAGTGGATATCAGGGGCACCCCTGTTCTATTCCTGATCTCTAAAGGAAAATTTTCAACATTTCATAATTTAATACAATATTTGCAGTAGGACTTTTGGAGATTAAAGATGTTCTCTTCAACTCCTATTTTGTTAAGAGTTTTTTTTTTCATAAGCAGTTGTTTAATGTTATCAAATAAAGTCTCTACATCTGTTGAAATAAGCATGTGATTATTTTTATTGCTCTGTTATATGATGAACTATGCTGTTTGATTTTCTAACCGTGAGTCAACTTTGCAATCCTGGATCAAAGTCAATTTGGTTTTGATGTATCATATTCTATGAACATTCCTACATATGTCTTCTAGCACACCGAGTACACATATATTTGAGCAATTCTGTATAGGAAAGGAATTGCTGAGTCCCAGGATATAGAAGTTTGGTTTTAAGAAAAAGAGTATGAGTTTGGCTTTATATATAGTGAGCTGCAGCTTCAGGGGGAAAAGTTCACCAAAAATTTTAAAATGTGGGCTTACGGTCTCACAAATTCACCAAGACCCAGTTTCAAATGCTTTTTAAAAAAGAGCTGGGGGTGTGGCTTAGAGATAGAATGCCTCTGGGTTCAGTCTCCAGTACCTAAAATAATACTAGCTATTATTATTATTATTATTATTATTATTATTATTATTATTACTATTTTAAAGTATTTTTAAAGACTGGGCATATACCTTTCATCCCAGTGCTTGAGAAGCTGAGGTAGGAGGACCACAGATCCAAGGACAGTCTCAGCAACTTAGTGAGGCCTTCAGCAATTTAGCGAGACTGTTTCAAAATAAAATATAAAAAGGGATGAGGGATTGCTAAGCGATAGAATACTCCTGGGTTCAGTCCTCAGTACAAAAAGAAATGAGGCTGGAGATTGGGATAGAAGCCAGAGATGTGGATTTGGGGGTCATCAACATTAAGCTTATATTTGGAGCCCTCAGAATGGAATGTTCTCTGTGCAGAAGGATGAGGGATCAACACTTGGGGAAAAAAACACCGTGTAGCTAGAAGGCAGGAGGACCAAGAGCCAGTAGCAACCAGCTGAAAGGAAGACTTAAGAGAGTACTGAACTTCAAACACTATGGAGAAAATAAGGACAAGGAGGTCCTTTGATTTAGTGGTCAAGAGGCCAGAACACTATTTTCTTCCTTCTGTAGCTGCTGCTGCTACAGCTACTGCTGGTACTTTTTCCTTTGCTTTCTTTTGATCTTTATAAAGTTCTTTGGTTACTTTTGGAGTCATTCCAATTTGCAGGACTGTTATCACCCCGGCAGCTGCTAAGATTATTCTCTACCACCATCCTACCCCACCCCCTGAAATGCTTAGGACAGAGTACTTAATGAGCACTTACTAATTATAGGCTCATCTGTCAAAATTATGACCTCCAAAATAGCAGGCTTTCAAAAGCCAGAGGAAGGTGCACATGTCACAGGACAAAGCAGTCACACAAATGCAGAGAAGGGATCAAAGAGATTCCTTCCAAAGCTACTGCCGTCTCACAATTGAGTAATGTGGGTTGAATAACTTGATATACCAAACCTTCCTTCATTTTTTATTATTTTATTTTATCTTATTTTCAGTACTGGGGATTGAACTCATGAGCATTCTACCTCCAAGCTACACCCCAAGCCCTATTTTTTTATTCTTTATTTTAAAACAGGGTCTCACTGCGTTGCAGAGGGCCTCACTAAGTAACTGAGGCTGTCCTTGAACCAAGATCTTCAGGTCTCAGCCTTCCAAATGCTGGGATTACAAGCGCGCATCACTATGCCTGGCTCATTTTTTTATAACTTTATTGGTGCATTATAATTATACATCATAGTGAGATTCAAAAGGACATAAACATACATGCACTTGCTATCTCTTGTAACCCATGTGGACACTTCTCCAGGCTCCTTTTTAAAGTTTACTGGTGAAATGCCATGAGAAAATAAAAAGGAGAAGAAACAGGATCTGCTATGTTCTGTGGATAGAAACACTAAAGGAAGTCTGGGAAGGTTTTCCTAGTTTGCTTCTACTCTCCATGAGCAGAGAGTAAACAGCATATTCACTCTGTCATCAGATGCACAGCAACTACCCTCAAATAGGTAATGAACGTTACTCCATAAGATCAATATTTCTCATGTATTTAAGCTATGCCAAGCAAAGGAAAAACAATTGGCCTTGAAAAAAAGTATCTCATCAGCAATATAAAAGGCCAAAAGGCAATAGAAATGGAAACATAAGTAATAAACAATGAAATATAACGAGTCACTTTAAATCCAGAAGAAGAAAATAAAAATAAACACAAGCAACAACAAAACAAATGTTAAACCCAAATATAGCAAAATTCTGTTTTAAACACTATCATTAATAGGCAAATAAATATGTTTATGTTGAGTGGATGAAAAACAAAAGCTAAAAGCTGGCCATGGTAACACACGCTTGTAATCCCAGTATTTGGGAGGCTGAGACAGGATCACAGTTCGCGGCCAGCCTCAGCTACTTAGTGAGGCCCTTTGCAACTCAGCGAGACCCTGCTTCCAAATAAAGAATAAAAGATAGGGCTAGGGGTGTAGCTCAGAGGTAGAATGCTCCTGGGTTCCATTCCCAGTATCACAAACAAAAGGCTAGACATAGGCTATTTATAAAAAAGGCACACCTAATAACACACAATGAAATTTAGTTCAACTATAAAGAAGAACAAAATTGTGTCATTTTCAGGAAAATGGATGGAACTAAAGACCATCCATTACTTATTGAGTGAAATAAACTCAGACTCAGAAAAGTGTCACATGTTTCCTTTCATATGTGGAGGCTATAAGGAAAAAGATACTCCATTAAATTAGAAGTGAGATGAGTAAGATAGAGGTAAAGAATCCAGGGGAGGTATTGGGGAGTAAAATTGATCAAATTATGCTCTTATTTTGATACTGAAGATAGAACCTAGGGGCATTCTTTCTCTGAACTACACCTCTAGTCCTTTTAATTTTGGAGCAGGATCTTACTAAATTACTGAGATTGGCCTCAAATCTGTGATTCTCCTGTCTCAGCCTCCTAAATACTGGGATTACAGGCATGCACCACCACATTGAGATTCAAATTTTATTTTTATGCATTCACAAATATGCCACAATGAAACCCACCACTCTGTATAATTAATATGTGCTTATACAAATGAGTAAAAACACTAAAAATTTAACATGTATAAGTTAAAATAAAGGATATACTCAAAATAATGATAACCCAAACACCTTGAAATTAATACCAGACAAAAGATAATTGATTTTGAGTGGTACTAGGGACTGAACTCAGGCGCATTTTACTTCTAAGCTACATCTCCAGTCCTATTTTTACTATTCTGAGTTCAATCCCTAGTACCATAACAAAGAAAAGAAAACAATAGACAAAAGAAAAAGAATTGCAGCAAGTCTTACACTATTTATACTTATTGTTTAATGTCAGACAATTCAGTTGTTAACATTTGCTTTTGATCTTCTGAAACATAGAGGAGTCATGGTGAAATTCATGATGAACACATTATTTAGTGTTATGGTTAGATATAGAATGTCCCTTGAAGAGCTCATGTACTAATGCCCAACGTTGATGTAATTAAGTCATCAGTAGATAATAATGGATTTGCTGGGTGGTAACCTCGGCCAAACAGGTGTGGCTAGAGAAGTTTTGTCTCTGCAGATGTGGCCTCAGGGGTTGTGCTTTTGCCTTTGAATCCCTTTGCTTGATTGCTTCCTGGCTTCTGGCCTCTACGATGTGAGAACAGAGACTTGTTTTCCACTGCCTTGCCCTGAGTTCCACAGACCCAGTCTGACATAGGCTGAACTCTGGAATCTTCAAAAACTGTGAGCAAATAAATCCTCCTTCCTCCAAGTTGTGTGGTCAGTTGCTTTGGATTACAGGAGTGAGAATGTTGAAGGACACATTTAGTGAGCACCCTCAGTGTATGTAGTCAGATACAAATGACCTCACTGCTAATAGAATGTCACAGAGTAGTCCTATAAAACAAATTAATGCAGAGGGAAAAAGTAAAGGAGGGCACAATATTTAAGGATAGTATTTACAACTAGCATCAGTGTGGATGTGGGGCCATGGATGGGGTTTTTTTGTGTTTGCCTGGGAATACACTAACACTGCAAAGGCTCCTGGAAACTACAACAGGATTTGGCATTGGCTCCAAGTGGGACATTGAGACATTGCTGCCACCTTCAGGGAGGACTGGTCATTCCCTAGACACTTCCTGTGAAAATGATTTCCTTGCCTGGGCAAAGAAGTCCATTCTCTGTAAAATGAGAATGATAATCCCAGTACTTGGGAGACTGAGACAGGAGGGTGGCAGATTTGAGGTCAACGTCGAACCTCAGCAACTTAGTGAGACCCTGTTTCAAAATAAAAAGGGCTGGAGGTGTAGCCCAGAAGTAGAATGATTCTGGGTTCCATCCCCAGTAGAAAACAAACAAATAAAAAAAGAGAACAGAATGAGGCCTGACTCCAGACTGCCCGACTCCATTATTTGCATTTTGGGAGGCAATTAATTATTCAAGAACATTTTTTCTGCCCATTATTCTTTGCAAGATGGTTTGCAGCTGTTCAATGTTCATTCCTTGTGAGGATAGGCACATTGAGGAAATGCAGGGGTATGCTGGAAGATTTGTGGATGGGTTACCCAGTTCACACTCCCATATTTGGGCAAAGAATGGCTCTGAAGATCATACCAAATCTTCCTTTGAAGTAACAAGTAGGACAATGGAAAAGAGTTCAAAGGGAGCTTTTCTTTTCTCAAAGAATTTCAGATCTTGCATCACTACTCTGCAGTTTAAATAGTTTTATAAAAACTTCAGGGTTATCTTTATGCTCTTCCTCCTGTTTTATATCCATAGGTCAAAAGACCCAAAGCCAAATCTGTTCTAAGATAAATAGGTCTTTTTCCCCAGTAAATTTCACTTTTGAGTTCTTTGCAATGTGTGACTTCTGCTTCTGGGACTATCGTTTTTTTCATCTGCACTGGGATGATTTCATGTTCCTATCTGAGTAAATGAAACAGTGTGTGTGTGTGCGTGTGCGTGTGTGCGTGTGCGCGCGCGTGTGCGTGTGCGTGTGTGTGTGTGTGTGTGTGTGTGTGTGTGTGGTATTGAGGAATGAACCTGGGGCATTCTACCTCGGAACCACAACCTCGGCCTTTTTAAAATGTTATTTTGCTGAGGCTGACCTCAAACTTGCAATCCTACTGTCTCAGCCTCCCAAGTACTGGGGTGACAATTGTGCACTAGGCAACAGCCATCGCGGCCATGGAGGTATGTTGCCTCCACCTCCGTGTGCTCCCCGACCGCTGCACCTGTGCCCCTTCAGTGCTCGCATGCCCCCCTTTCCTGCAGCTGGCCATGCAATGACATTGGTGTTGGCCTGTGGCAGCCACTACCAGCAGTTGCAGAAAGAAAAAGAGCCTGGGAACCTGAACCGGTTGCAGGCGATGCTCCTCCACCTCACAGCAGCGGCATCTCTGCAGAGCGCAGCATGTGAGTGTGTGAGTGTGTGTGTGTGTTTATGAGTGTGTGTCTGTGTGGTGTGTGGTACTGGAGATTGAATCTACCTCTGAGCTATACACTCTGCCATATTTTATTTTTTATTTGGAAACAGGGTCTAAGTTACTGAGGCTGACCTCGAACTTGTGATCTTCTCATCTCAGCCTCCCAAATATTGGGATTACAGGCATGTGCTGCCGTGTCCTACCGAGTGCAGCATATTTTGCCTACAAAGATCCGTTGGGGTTTCCAAAGCCCCTTCTTAGAATGTGGCTAACAACACGGGCCAGTTCCAACGAAGAGGAGAGAACAAAACTCAAACCATCATCTCTTTGGTTCCTGGAAGAGGTGAGGATTTTGTGGTCAGGATGCTTTTCATAATGCTGACGATCTGACCATGGGAAATCAGGGGATTTGCATGTTCACGTTCTTTCTCCCTGGATTGGGAGAATTCCCCTTCACCTGGATTGGGGTTTTCCTATCTTTTTGCCTGAACACCTCAATTGCAGGAAGGTATGGGGCCATCTCAGGGTTCAGTCTCTCCCTATTGCATCCCGATGGTCATATTTTTCACCTATTTCCCTGGATACTTGGATGGTCAGTACTGCCTCTGGTGGGTGTTCCTGGTTTTAGGCTTTGTCTTGTTTCTCAGAAGATCTATCAATTATGCAAAAGTTCAGAAGATGCTAGAAACTTTCTCAAATCTTTTCAGTACCAGAGTCCTCTTTATTTTCCAGTTTTCTGACAAAGGTCTTCCTGTATTTATGAATTTTCTCAATTGAAGCAAGAGAACACCTGCAGGAAGTAAATAGTGATACAGAACACAGTGGAATAATCACCCACTTAATAAAGTACTGTAGAAAGAGCTCTTCTATTTGTTTCTAGGTGTCCAACTTTAATAGTTAATGCAGAATTCTGTAATCATTGGCTCATTAGTGGTTAATGTTTGAAAAAGCTTTCGCAATCAAGTCCTTGATGTATCAATGCCATATGTATTTGTAGTCGTTTTTAAATAGCCATGTCCCTGTAGTCACTAGGGGGCAATCTTGCTTTATTTATATTTCATCTCAAAGTGAATTTGGAATTAAAGGTTTTAGTGTAAGATGTGCATAAGGCTAGATAGGTATATATTAAATTTTATGTTATATATTTTATATATTATACAGTATTATATTTTTGTTCAATATGTGTTATACTGGGGATGGAACCCAGAAGAATTCTGCCTCTGAGCTACACCTCCAGCCCTATTTTATTTTCTATTTTGAAATGGTTTTACTAAGCTTCAGAGAGCCTTGCTAAGTTGCTGAGGCTGGCTGTGAACCTGTGATCTTTCTGTCTCAGCTTCCCAAGTACTGGAATTACAAGTATGCACCACCACATCCAGCTAAGCTGGATATGTTTAGAGGGATTCTTAAAAAGTCAAAAATTTTGTCATGAATGCATTTCTGTACATAATCCATATTTACTGTTGAACTGATCTTGAAATTTATTCAATTAGAAGCAAAATCATAGTGCAAAATACATTGAAGGTGTGGTCAAATAAACAGTGTTCTTCATTGGTAGATAAGCATTATTTTTATAGTCTCTATTTAAAATTTTGCAGTACCATATTGTTCTCTGGTGTGTACTTTAGGAATTCACTGGAGCAAAACAAATCACCTTAGTCTCCCAGGTAAACTTTGGACTAGGCCTTTCCCTGCCCAGCAGACCTCAGCCAGAATTGGAATTAATTTCACTCTCAGTGACCAGAAGTAGCCATTACCTGCCATTTGTATTTCCAGGGCTCTCAGTTTGCTTGTGTTTCTTTTCAGATTACACAAATATTTTGCTGGAGTGATGGCTTTTTCGTGGAGGGGAATAATTTAAACATCAGCTGAATTATTTTGTGGGAATGGGGATCGGGGATCGAACCCAGTGGCATTCTACCTCCAAACTACTCCCACACCCTTTTCCTTTTTTTATTTTGAAACATAATCTTGCTAAGTTGCTGAGGCTGGCCTTGAACCTCTGATCCTCCTGTCTCAGCCTCCCAAGTACTGAGATTGTAGACGTGTGCCACCAAGCCCAGCTTGTTTTTAATTTTAAAGTCAAATTGTCATGGGGGAAGGGTGATTCCTCAACTTGAGATCAACTTTTATGTAACATATAGATAAATCTCAGATATACAGTATGTTTAGCCCTCAGATGTATATACATCTCTACAGGTTGCACCACCACGCTGGGATAAACAATCTATTTTAAAGTAACAGGACTGCAGTTTTTTATACCAAATATAAAGTACAAATAAGAGAAAAATAAATGTGCAAGTCAATGTATTTTTTAAGGCAAAGTTCTGAGAATGCTTACTAGCTGATATGAACTGCACAGGAAACATTGATGTTTGGGGGTTTTTATTTGTTTGTTTTGGCTTTTTTTCTTTCATATGTGGGTGGTGCTGGGGGTTGAACCTGAGGGCATTCTGCCCCTGAAGTCCATATTCCAGCCCTATTTTTTCTCCCTAACCCCTCACCACCACCCTCCCCTAGACCACTTCCCTCACTCCTCCATTACCTAAAGTCCCTCTTGTATCCCAATTATGCTCTGGCTTCCACATATGAGAGAAAACATATGACCCTTCACTTTCTGTGACTGACTAATCTCACTTAATATAATGTTCTCCTGGCCCATCCATTTTTCTCAAAATAACATAATTTTGTTCTTCTTTATTGCTGAATAAAATTCAATTGTGTGTATATGCAATAATTTTGTGATCTGTTTATATGTTGATGGACACCTGAGTTGATTTAATAATTTCACTATTGTGAATTGTGCTGCTATAAGCATGGATATTTATGTATCACTGTAACATTCTTATTTTAGTCCCTTTGGAGTGATACCCAGGAGTAGTATAGCTGGATCACATGGTGGATCCATTCTCTATTTTCTGAGGAATCTCCACACTGATCTCCATATGGCTGCACTGATTTGCAAAAACACCAACAATGTGTAAGAGTTGCTATTTCTCCACATCCTCGTCAGCATTTATGGCTGTTAGACTTTTTGGTGATTGTCACTCTAATTGGGGTTAGATGAACTCTGGATCTCTTATTTTTCATATGAATTTTAGGACTGACATTTCTAGCTTTGTGAAGAATGACTGGTATTTTAATAGGAATTGCATTGAGTCTGTAGATCACTTTTGGTAGAATGGCCATTTTGATCATATTTATTCTGCCTACCCCAGAGCATGGGAGCTCTTTTTATCTTCTAAGATCGTCAACTTTTCTCTTTCATGTTTTATAATTTTCACTGTAGAGGTCTTTTACCTACTTGGTTAGATTTATTCCTAGGTTTTTTTTTTGTTGTTGTTGTTAGTTTAGGTTATTGTGAATGTTATTGCTTTCAGAATTTCTTTTTTACTGGATTTGTGGTTAACATATAGAAAATCTAATGAGTTTTGTAGATTGATTTTATATCCCACTATTTGGCTAAATTTGTTAATCAGCTCTAAAAGTCAATTGGTTGAGATATTTAGTCTTTTAAGTATTGAATTATGTCATCTACAAATAGAGGTAATTTCAGGTTTTTTAAAATTTGTATTCCTTTGATTTTCTTCATTTGCCTTATTGCTTCAGCTAAAGTTTTGAGTATTATATTGAAAAGGAGTAGTGACTGTGGTTATCCTTGACTCCTGATTTTTAAGAGAATTCTTGCAGTTTTCCCCCACTCAGTATTATGTTGGTGTGGGTTTCTTGTATATTGCCTTTATGATATAGAGGTAAATTCCTTCTATTCCAGTTTTCTGCAGTGTTTTTAATATGAATATATGTTTGATTTTGTCAAAGCTTTTTAAGCATCTATTGAGATGATCATATGAGGAGTGTGTGTGTGTGTCTCTGTGTGTGTGTGTTACTGAGGATTGAATCCAGGGACATTTTACCACCAAGCTACACCTCCAGCCCTATTTTTATTTATTTATTTATTTATTTATTTATTTATTTATTTATTTTGGTGGTACTGGGGTTCCTGGAGACCCTTCTACCTCCGGGCTACACTCCCAGACCTATTTTTTATATTTTTATTTGGAAACAGGGTCTCTTAAGCCAGCAAGTCTGGCTTCGAACCTGCGCAATCCTCCTGCCTCTGCCTCCCAAGCACGGGGATTACAAGTGTGCGCTACCACCCCGGCTATTTTTAAATTTTTGAAGTAGGGTCTCGCTAGGTTGATGAGAGTCTCACTACTTGCTGAGCCTATCCTCAAACTTGCCATCCTCCTGTCACAGGCTCCCAAGTAGTAGGATGACAAGCACACTCCACCACACCTGAAAATTTTTGTCCTTAGTGTTTTATTTATGTGGTGAATTGCCCCACATGTATTTGTGTGGGATGGTACTGGGCATTGAACTCAGGTGCAGTCTATCTCTAGGCATTACCTCTTAGCATACCAGGGGCATTCTACCTTTTTACATTTTATTTTAAAACAGGTCTCAAAAGGTGTTAAGGGTTTTGCTAAGATGCCGAGGCTGGCTGTGAACCTGTAATGCTCCTGCCTCAGTCCCCCAAGTGCTGGGATTACAAGAGAGTGGCACCACACCTGGTCTTTTTTTTTTATACTGGGGATTGAACCCAGGGGCATTCTACTTCTGAGCTACATTCCCAGGCCTATTTTTATTTTATTTTGAAACAGGGTCTCACTAAGTTGCAGAGGGCCTCACTAAGTAGCTGAGGCTGTGAACTTCAGCTACTGTTTCAGCTTCTCAAGCACTGAGATTACAAGCAAATGCACCATGGCCAGCTCACTACTGGCTTTTTGCCAGTTTTCTAACTCACAAAATATGGGGCTGGAGTTGAAGGGTCACTCTGAATACTAATAGTATTTATGGAAAAACCTAATACTTTAATTATCTTAACAAAATGGTTAAATAAAAAGATGAAATAAATTATGGTATTTCTTTAAAGTAGAATGGTATTTAACCAATAGGAAGCATGTTTTCAAAGAGCATGTTTTGATAGTAGGAATGCTTGTGAAATAATGTTAAAATAGGTGAAAGGACTCAAAAGGGGAAAATGCACTAGAGTACTAATTGGAGAGCCGAAGAAAACACCAATGATTATCTACATGTTATCTCTGAGTAGCAAAATTATTATCTTCATTAGATTTCTCTTTATACCTCTTCAATGAACTTTAGGTTTTATAATTAGAAGAAAAATTTAAAAGGTAAGTAAAATTTTATTGATTTTTCTGTAGTACTGGGGATTGAACCCAGGGGCATTCTACCTCTGACCTACACTCCCAGCCCCTATTTTATTATTTATTTATTTGTCTGCTGGTACTGGGGAATGAACCCAGAGACATTCTATCTTTGAGATATACTCTCAGCTCTATTTTATTTTATTTTGCTTTGTGATACTGAGTGTTGAACCCGGAGGGCAATCTGCCTCTGTGCTACACCCCCAGTCTGATTTTATTTTGAAATAGAATCCAAGTTGCTGAGGGCCTAAGTTTCTGAGGCTGGCCTGAAACCTGTGATCTGTCTCAGCTTCCAAAGTACTGTAATTAAAAGCATGTGCCACCATGCCTGGCTATTATTTGTATTTATTTATATTTGAAATAGTCCTGCTAAATTGCTGAGGTTGGTCTCAAACCTGTGATCCTCATGTCTCAGTTTCCTAAGTACTGGGATTACAGGCATGGGCCAATGTACTCAGCTGAAAATTGATTTTTAACACAAACTTTCATGTATCAAAAATTTCAGAGTAGATTTAATAAAGCTATTGATACCTCCATTAAAGTTTTTCAGTAAATGTATGAAAATCCAATGAACACTTTTAGGCTATAAACATAAGCCTAATAATCAAATCACAAATGACATCATATTTAGAATTGTGTTTTTCTTTTTGAAAAACATGCTCCTAAGGAGCAAGGCATTGGCTTACCATTAATTTATTCCATAAGTCAGAGTTCACAGCAATGAGAGCTAAAAATGACCTTTCACTCTAAGACCTCTTTGAAAACACAGGGCAGATCTTGCTTTTAAAACCAAAACCTCCTCTTAGTACACCTGTCACTTTCTGAATCTTCTGGCAAGACTCTTAAAAAAACAGCCCTTCCACCACCCATAGCCAATTTTAGAGACTAAGAAGTCTGCCAGACAGGTGGGAATAAGGTAGCCAAATTATATCCCACTGCCTAGCATTTGCTGCTAGGCAGACAGATGAGACTCAAACTGCATCCAGCCCATGCCCTGCTAAAAAATCACTCTGGAAAAGTTGCTTGGAAAATCACTATTTGTAAATAATAAATCACTTTACAGTTTCATGTTATACAGCTGGAGAGCACCCGGAACTCCAGAGAGCTGGTAGAGGAGCGAGGGAAGCAATCCTGGAGACAATGTTAGAACCTTTTATTTCTCTCCATAAAATTTAATTTTTAATTTTTTTTACTGGTTAACTGTAATTGTAAATGTTAGTGAGATTTGCCACATTTAGTGAGATTCACATACATTCATACAGGCACTTAACCTTTTATCTGTTTCCTTCCCCAAACCTTCCCTTTCACTCCCTCCTTCCCCTTCTCTCTCCCCCACCTTCTCCCACTACTTAGGCTCCCACTACTTAGGTCTCTCTCCTAAGTTTCATGAGGCCTCTTTTCTTTCCTTTTTCCTCTAGTTACTACATATGCAAAAAATGAGACCCTTCCTTGATTTTGGAATCTGGTATATTTCACTTAATGCGTATTTTCTTTTTCTTTCTTTCTTTGTTCTTTTTCTTCCTTTCTAGTACCAGAGATAGAACGGGGGTGCAGTCTACCAATGAACTACCCCCTTAGCCTCCTCCCACCCTTTTTCTGTGCTAAGAATTGAACCCAGAGGTGTTCTACCTCTCAGCTATATCCCCAGCCATTCTTAGTTTTATGTTGAAACAGGGTCTCGCTAAATAGCTGAGGATCCCTTAAATTGCTGAGGCTGGCCTTTAGCTTGCAATCCTGTCTCAGCCTCCCAAGTATGGGAATTACAAGTGTACACCATTATGCTTGGCTAATTTTGTTCGTTGTGACCGTAAAATTTTATTCCACATATAAACCAAAATTTCTTCTTTCTCCCTTGCTCATGTCCTTACAGCATTAGTGAGTGAACCCGTGGGGTTTCTCACTCTGAGCTACAAAAGGGCACCTTCTAACCCTTTTTTAAAAAAAATTTTGAATCAGAATCTCCCTAAATAACCACATGCTGGTCTAGAACCTGCAATCCTCTTGTCTCAGTCTCTCAAGTCCTGGGATTACAGGTGTGTGTCATTAGACTCAGCTAGCCCCCTATCTATCATCTATCTATTATCTATCTATCTATCTATCTATCTATCTATCTATCTATCTATCCCATTCTATCTATGTATAGAGATTGAACCCAAGGGAATTCTACCTCTGAACTACATTCCCAGTCCTTTTTATTTTTTTTAAATTTTGAAACAAGGTCTCTGCTAAATTGCTGCATCTGGCTTCCTACCTACAAACCTTCTGTCTCAGCCTCCTACGTTTTCGCTTGTCGTCATGTATCACTGTGCCCCACATATCTGCCTTCTTAAAGCAACCAATAGGCTTTTTACTTGGGGAGGTCTGCAACAATACCCCTACACCTTTATTTTCTTTCTCACTATGTCTTTACAATAAAAAATAAACTGAGGCTGCACCAGATGAGGTTACCACCAAAGCTTCAAAGTCTATGTTGCAGTCTCAAAAGATGTTATTTTACTCAGCTCAGGAATTTATTGATTGGGAGCAGGAAGGGGACACTGGGGATTGAACCATAGAGGTTTCTGCCTCTGGAATACACCCCCGTCCTTTTTTAAGACAGGAACTTGCTAATTTACCATGGTAGCCTGGACTCTATCATGAAAACTCTGTAATGCAAAGTGGGTCAGTCTTTTTATCTGCTACCCACCTCCACCAAATAAGAGAAAGGATGTAAAAGGACCAACCGCTCCCAGAAAGTCAGGACTAAGTACTCAGTAAGTGGTCTAATCTCAAAAGCTCACAGCTAGGAGAGGCCATGGGAACTATTCAAATCTCCTTCCACACACTGCACTGCTGAAATTTGGAAATGCAAGTAGCAGACACGCTCCCTCTCGCACAGTAAATGTCTCCTGCCTGAAGTACTCCAGTGGCTGAATAAAATTGCTTTCCCACTTTAGCTCGGGTGTGCTCTGCAGTTGCACATGAGAGAGAAAAAAAAAAGTGTGGCCAGACACTAAAGCCTCCCACTGGCTGCGCTGCCTTCTGGAGGGCACAGGGAAACTAGTCTTGCAGTGGCCAGGTGGCCAAGCTGTCCATGCTAGGACCTGGAAAGAACGAGCCCCCAAGGACGTTGACCCCCAAGAATGCTGGGGGTCTTTGGAATCACCTTGAACTCTGCCTCTCCCATCTTCCTCAGGACCCCAATAAACCCTCAAAAGCACTGGACTCTATCGCAGCCGTAAGATTGGTATCTTGAACCCCCTTGACACCACAAGGTCTAGTATCCCCTGAACCCCAGGAATGATGCTAGCTAGGGACAACGTTAAGTCCACGATCACATCCAGCCTTGGAGCTCGTGGGATAAACCCCGTGAACCTCAGTGACTCCTGCCTGAGATACACCTGAGGTACACCTTAGCCACCAAAGATGCCCGGGCCATATGGGGTCCATAGTGCCTGGGTTATCATTCACACGTGGACCAATAGAAGATGACCTTGCTGACCAAAGAGTTGGCCAGTGGCCTGCAGGCAACACTTGGAGGCTGCTACCGGACATGCCCTGGCCAATGATCAATCGGGCAGTCACCTGAGATAATGTAAGAAATTTCAGTCTGAAATTTGGGATACATATTTTGGGGATATCTAAGAGGAGGACCTTTACCCTGTTCCTCAGACATTGCGGTGGTGCCTAGCTGAGTGAGTATGGGTCTCTATGAGGTGGCTCTAGTTCACCCGCCATGTGTCTATGAGAGACTGAGATGTAAAAAGAGAGGGGCTGAAAACTAGTAGCTTCCAAAAGTCTGTTGAGGGTGTGGGCAGGGGCTGCAGGAAGGACCAGGAAAGCTGTATAAGTCTGGGGTACCAATCAACTTGAAATCCAGCGAGCCACTCTGCCTCCCCACTGTCTACCTTTTGTTAAGCTATAGTTTTGCAAAAAGAAAAATAATCCCAAATTCCTTTATACCTATGTCTAGCTCGGTATCCCAAAATCTGCTTATTTGGAAAACAAACTTAAGTCTTTAACAACAATACCACAGCTGCTTTTCTGGGACAAGGCTAAACTGTGGGCAGTGAGACTGGGTGTAGGGAAATGCGGGATAAAGGACAAGTTTGAGTACTCTTGTGTTGAGACTTCCTTTTCCGGACCCCCCCCCCCCAGTGCTGTCTGACTGGGTGATGGTTCATGGACTCTCCATCAGAAGAAGCAGAGACCACAAGAGAAAAGAAGCAGGCCATTACTGAGCTTCCCTGCAGGAGCAGTGGGGAGGGACCTTATTAACTGTCCACCAGACAAAGGAGAACAACTGTTAGGGGAAGGCTCCTAGGATGAGGGTCTTGAGGGTCTATAAATTTATTTTTGCTTATAGCCCAGTTCAAATGTTTTTCTCTTCTTTCCTGTCTGGGGGTTTCAGTTACTGAGAAGCTTCACTCCAGTCTCAAAGGAGCCAAGGTAGTTTTTCAAATCCTCTATAAACATCTCTGCTTTGTGATAAGGATGAATTATGTGAACATTAGAGAATAGGTAGATAGGCAGAAGAAAGCACAGATGGTGGCAATAAGTCAGAGGCCCAGGAGTCTACTGTTTTCCTTCCTTTTTCCCTTTATTTCCTCCTTCCTTCCTTTTTTTGTACTAAAGATTGAACCCAGGGCCATTCTACCTCTGAGCTACATTACCGGTGTTTTAATCGTTTGTTTTGAAACAGGGTCTCCCTAAGTTGCTGACGGAACATCTTGCTAAGTTGCTGAGGCTGGCCTGGGACCTGTGATTCCCCATTCTCAGCCCCCCCCACGAACTGGGATTACAAGCCTGTGTCACCACACGTGGGAAGAGGTGACCTAGTGGCTGCCTTCACAGACACGCACAGCAGAGCTGTCTGCAATGGGACACTGAAGATTTCAGAGGCAGAGGCCATTGCAGAATGTATACTTAAAAAACTTGATTTCCTAACTCAGTCTTCATGTTGTATCACACACCTATGTTGGAAAGGGGGTCTGTATTGAGCTTCATCCCAGGGGAAGCCCATCCTGACTCTTGCCTACTAGGCTCCCAGGGCTGGGTTCCCAGGCTGCTGTCCAGTTACCTTCACATGCTCAAAGGTGGCTTCAGAAGCCTCTGAGCCATCCCTTCAAGCTCTTGTGAGACTCATTCCACCACACACAAAGGCTGCAGAGCACTAGATTTTACACTGTCCAGCCCAGGATTAATTTCTAATCACACCCCTTCTTAATCTGTTTTAAACTCAGGATGGAACCCAGGGGTTTTCTATCTCTGAGCTACACCCCCAGGCCCCCATTTTTTGTTTTGAAACAGGGTCTTTCTAGGTTGCTAAAGCTGGCCTCAAACTGCAATCTCCTGTCTTAGCTTCCCAAGTACTAGGAATACAGGTGGTCACCATTTTACCAGCCTACTTCTCTTCCTTGCCATTGCAGTAAGGGTTATTTCAGCTCTTCCAAGCTCTTACCTAGCCCAAGGCAATAATGAATTCTAGCTGGGCCAGCCACCCCATCTCACTTGCACAAGTTCAATTATTTTTTTTCTTTCTTGTGTTACTGGGGATTGAACCCAGAGACATTCTATGTCTCAGATACACTTCCAGCCCGATTTTCTTATTTCAAACAGGGTCTGGCTAGGTTGCTGGGAGCCTAAGTTGCTAAGGCTGGCTTGAAACGAGTGATCCTAAGTACTGGGATTACTGGAGTGCCACTGGTGGACAAATTCAATTCTAAACACTCAATTCCAGCCCTTGCTGTTTCCTTCCTTTTCTTTTTTCCCCCAATTCTAAACTCCTCCATTCCAACCCTTGCTGCCTGCCTTCTCCTTTCCTTCTTCCCTCCCTTTTCTTGCTGGGGATGGAACCCACTGGCATTCTACCCCTTGAGCTATACCTTCAACCCTATTTATTTTGAAACAGGGTCTCACCAAGTTGTAGAGGACCTGATTAAATTTCTGGGGCTGGCTGTAAATCTGCAATCCTCCTGTCTCAGCCCCCCTGCCCCCCCCCCCGCACCAATTACTAGGATAAGCCTGTGCTTTCTTCCTGGAAAAAGTGTCCTGGACTGAAACACTCCATTGTTTACATTCTATAAGCCCTGATCCTTCCCTGACTACACACAAGTGCAAATCTCACCTATCTTGAAGGAAAACAACTCTCTTAGGTTGTTTTTGGTACTGGTGACTGAACCCAGGGGGAATTCTACCTCTGAACTATATCCCTAGACCTATTATTTTTTTATTTTTGGTGGTACTGGGGTTCCTGAAAGCCCTTCTACCTCCGGGCTACACTCCCAGACCTATTTTACACATTTTTTTTAATTTTCGAAACAGGGTCTCTTAAGCCAGCATGGCTGGCTTCGAACCAGCGCGATCCTCCTGTCTCCAACTCCCAAGCGCGGGAATTACAAGCGTGTGCCACCATGCCCAGCATATTGTTATTATTGTTACTGATACTGGGAATTAAACCCAGGGGCATTTTACCTCTGAGCTAGACACATTTTATTTTTTATCTTGAAACAGGGCCTAAGTTACTGAGGGTTTTTCTAAGTTGCCAAGGCTAGCCACAAACTTGTGATCCTCCTATCTCAGCCTCCCAAGTACTGGGATTACAAATGTGTGCCACCATGCCTGGCTCTTCAACCCTATTATTATTATTTTGAAATGAGGTTCTGCTAAATTGCTAAAGCTAGTCTTGAACCTATGATCCTCCTGTTTCAGCCTCCCAAGTACTGGAATTGAAGGCAGGTGTCACCACACTCAGTTACTTTCCTGTATGTTTCAATCACAAGCTTCAAATGCTCTAAGAGTTTGTACATGACCACTTTTGCTTAGTCTGAACTTGATGCTGTTTGATTCCACCATGTCTTTCAATTTCATCTCCAACATATCTGTGCCAGCAATATATTTCTTCCAATCTTCTTGTTCTTATGCCTGTTCTCCCATATTATTTACACTTAACTCCAAGAAAATTACCTTCCCAGCTGGGTATGGTGGCACATGCCTGTACTAGTAGTTGGGAGGCTGAGAGGAGGGTCAAGGCCAGCCTCTGCAATCTAGAGATACCCTCAGCAACTTGGAGTCCCTGTTTGAAAATAAAAAGGTGCTGAAGGTGTAGCTTGGAGGAAGGGTGCCTCCAAGTTTCATTCACAGTACTGTTACCTAGTGAAATATTTTAAAAATTATTCTGTACAACCTCAGTTTTCACTTCTTAGAAAGCATTCAAAAAGAAAACACAAAGTGAAGAATGCAAGATTTAGAAAAATAAAAGCACTGTATAAGAGGCCATGTGTGTGTGTGCAGGGAGGGGTACAACCCAGAGCAAAGCAGCTGGAAAGGCACTTTATTAAAAAAATGGCCAGGAACCTCCCATGTTTTTATATTCCCTCAGGACACCTTTTTGAGTATTACATTTTGGGATGTTTATTGCCCTTTGTCATAGCATTGGTACTAAGTGTTGAACCCTGGGTGTTGCCATTGTGAGATACATCCACACCCTTTAAAAAATTGAAACAGGGTCATAAGTTCCTGAAGGTCTGTTATTTTTCAAGGCTGCCCTGAAACTTATAAACCTGCCTCAACCTTCTAAATACTGGGATTAAAGGCATGTGCCATATGTCTGATAATGGTATACTTTTAAGAAACATATTTATCAAAGGCATACACATATTGACATATTTATAGACCAATCAGTTAGATTTGATTGAAAATCATTTGGAATTGGGAAATATGAATAAATGTGTAAATGAAACAGGACTTGTCAAAGGCTTATCACATGCTGAATAATGGCATAGGGGTTTCCATTTGTGGCATTTTGTGTGTGTGTGTGTGTGTGTGTGTGTGTGTGTGTGTGTGGTACTGAGGATTGAACCTAGAGGCATTCTACCTCTGAGCTATACCCCCGCCCTATATTACTTTTTATTTTGAAGCAGGTTCTCTTTAGGTTAATGAGTCTCACCGTTGTTGAGGTTGTCCTTGAACCTGCCATTCTCATGTCTCAGCCTCCCAGAGTGCTGGGATTACAAGTGTGTGCTACCATGCTTGGCACTACTCTTATTTTTAAATTGGCTTGAAATGCAGTAAGTAAAGCTTTTAAAAGATAAAAGGATATTTGATAAAGCCAGGATTTGCTCAAGAAAACACAAGTTGCTGGCTGTGGTGGCGCACGCTTGTAATCCCTGTGTTTGGGAGGCAGAGACAGAAGGATCGCGCAGGTTCCAAGCCAGCCTTGCTGGCTTAAGAGACCCTGTTTCCAAATAAAATATAAAATAGGTCTGGGAGTGTAGCCTGGAGGTAGAAGGGTTCCATCCCCAGTAACACACACACACACACACACACACACACACACACACACACACACACACACACACAAGTTTTATAGTAGATGCCATCACAAAGCACAATTTTGATCTTCTATTTTGTAATTTTTAAATTACAATTTCAGCTGGGCAAAATGGCACACACCTTTAATCTCTGGGAGTACGAGACAGGAGCATTGCAGGTTCCAGCCAGTGTAGACAAATTTAGCAAGACCCTGTTTTTTAAAAAAAAAGGCCTGGGGGTGTAACTGAGTTGTAGAGCACCCTTGGGTTCAATCCCTAGTACCACAAAAAGACATTCCTCTTCCAAAGCATGAAAAAGATGATTCCTAAAATTTCACAGAGCATTAGATTGGGTCAATCAAAATGAAATTACCCAACTGTTTCTTTAGAGATATATAGCTTTATTAAAACTTGAGTTTTTATAGATCATATAGTTACATCTTCAAATGGTGAACAGACAAACATAGAGACACACAAAACCTGACTGATTTATGTGTCAACTTTGTGTGTGGTGTTGAGGATTGAACCCAGGAGCATTCTTTCTATGAGCAATACCCCCAGACCTCTGTTATTTGGAAACAGGACTTACTAACTTCCTGAGAGCCTGGATAAGTTGCTGAAGCTGGCTTCTAATCTGCAATCCTCCTCTCAGCCTCCCATCATTCTTTTTTCATCTGAGCCACACCTCCAGCACTACTTTGAGTGTGTGTGCATGGTAATGTGGACTGAACCCTGGGGAGTTCTACCTCAGAACTATACCCCCTAGCCTCACTTTTTCTTTTAATCTTGAAGCAGGTATAAGTCGTGGAGGACATCACTTAAGTTGCTGAGACTGGCCTCGAACCTTTGATCCTCCTGTCTCAAGCTTTCCAAGTACTAGGATTACAGGTATGAAACACCACACCTGGCTTCTTGAACTTTCTAAGCACATCCCAGCATTGAATTGTATCAAGAGTGCCAGTTATTTTTTCTTTTAGGGGGAGTACTGGAGATTGAACCCAGGGGGGTTTACCTCTGGGCTATACCTCCAAATTAAACCTAGGGGCATTCTACCCCTGAGCTACAACTACAGTCCTTTTTGAAATAGGGTTTGGCTAAATTGCTCAGGCTAGCTGCGAACCTACAATCCTCCTGTCTCAGCCTCTCAAGTAATGGGATTACAGGTGTGTGCCACTGTGTCTAGCAAGCACTAGAAATTTAAACCTATTTTATTTACTCAGCTAACTGCAAATGCAAACCTTCCATAGCTTGAAAAGGCAGTTTTTCCTTCTCATAACACTATTAATAGTTTCTTTTTCAAATCTAACAAGTTCACACTTTAATATAGAGGTAAGTAAAAGAAAATTTGAGGCTTTGACATTAATTGTTGCAGTTATTTAACTTTATTATATTTTAAAATCTGAAAAATGTAAAACGTTGTATTTGTATGAACACCTGAGGACTGTTCAAATGGGCACAGTGTCTTCACACAAACAATTTGAAAGAAGACCAAGTTTAAGGAAGAATCTAGTCTTAAAAAGGAATGATATAGATGAAACCATCCTTTAAATAGCTGCATTCTTTCTGAAGTACAGAGTTTTCTAAAAAGAAAACGTACATTCTTGCCCTGGAGAACATTCTATTGGCATTTATAGCAAATGGCTAATACATTTATAACTGATTCTCATAGCTTATAAACACTATACCAATGTCATAAAAAGTAATAACAATAAACACATAGCACCATATCCCCTTGAAAGTTCTAACTTATAAAGTCCTGAACAACAAGTCAGAACTAATGTATCTTCAAACTGTAGCAGAATAAATGGCTCAGAACTAAGCAAGTTAATTAGAAACATTGCATAGAAAAGAGAACTTCCCTGTATGGAAACCAATCTATGGATTGTTTCTTATCACCTGAAAAATAAGCTGAGAGGTACTGGTAATAGCAAGTGATATACTTTTTTTTCTAGTGGTGCTGGGGATTCTATCCAGGGCACTCCACCTCTGAGCTATATAACCCCAGCCCTATTTAATTTTTTTATTTGGAAACAAGAGTCTCGCTAAATTGGTGAGGCTGGCTTCAAACTTTTGATCCTCTTGTCTCAGTCTCCCAAGTACTGGGATTACATGTGTGTGTGCCACCACACCCAGCTTATGATGCACTTATTTTTTTACAGAATAATAACAACTATATACATGTTCATCATAACTCTGTGGCAGTGCAAAGTGCCATATTAAATTCAAAGAGAAAACATTTACTTGTATATACCTAAAGGTATAGAAAAGTATATAAATATGGAAATGTATCCACATAAGGAATAAACACATACAATAAAATATATATATATATTTTTAAATTTGGACACAAGTTATCTTGATATAAAGGTCTGAGAAATGAATGCCTAGTTAATGTCCAAGCTTAGCAAAAAGAGAAAAATTGTAAAATAGGTATTTCATTGAAAAAATTTAAATTCATCCAAACTATTTTTGTAGTATAAACTCTTCTGAAAAAATGTTCATTATCTCCTAGTTTTTAAAAGTTTTAAAAGCTGATAAGAACACTTTATGAAAGCGTATAAGCTTGCTCTTTTCCTTTAAATATGAACAAATACAACATCAATCAAGAGTACTAACAGAAAGGAAACTAATTTATATGGCTATTGCCTTCCTAGAAACTTGTAGAAGAAGAATACAACACTGTAGAATCAGACAAAATATTTGAGAAAGAGATTATAGCTACAGGTGCATCTTTAAATTCTGTAGAAAATTCTTATGGATTTAAAGAAGTTGTTAAATCCCTGATATTTTCCCCTTTGGAATTTAGCTGTTTGGTTATAGATACAAAGTTTAACCAAAACCAAAGGTTTTTCTCTGTTTACTATATGAAGAGCATTTGTAAACTATACAATGAAAATAATATAAGACAAAGAATAAAATGACAATCTGAGTATGTTAATACTAACATGTTAAATGGTTTTTAAAAGTAGACTGGACTGTTACTTTTAAAACATTATCAGTACACCTGAGAATTATGTCCAATCTAAACATACACTTTTTTTCAAATATATTTTCCTTCTTTAAGTTTTTCAATGTGGTAACATAGCTTTAATGCCGGCCCCAGTTTCAGCCCCATATACTTCATCACCACATCACTCTTGAGTAATAGCAAAGCCTTCCCATCAATTTCCTACAGACAGAAGAATAAAATTATAATTAATTATTCATATTTTGTCAAAAGTTATTTATACATAAAATGGAGCATCTATATATTCTATGTATTCTATGAATATACATTTCTTTCCTGAAAACTATTAAAATAGTTTGTACAATGAGGTATCATTGATATTTAAATATAATTCAAATTTTAAGAAAAAGGAAATTTAATCTACTATCTTTGATGAATGCCCCAAGGAAACTATATAATTTTTAAATATTGTGTTGAATAAAATACATTATATATGACAAAAATATGAATAGTAGAAATAAATTTTAGATGGCCATCAATTTTCTAAGAAGGGTTCAGAATATGTCACAATGTCACAATCTATACATATGCTATATGGTGATACCTTTATATTGAAAATTAATCAGTTATGTGAAGCTAGTTAGATGCCAAAACCAATTAGTGATTTTCTTACAATATTAAAAATGATATCAGTAATTAGATCACCAATTTGATTTTTCAGAAAACACTGAAATTTTTACTTAATAGGCATCTTTTTCAAATTCTTAATTATCTTATTTAACCAATATATGTAATAAAAGCATATTATTTGTCAAGAGTTCCTGTTTAAAATAAAGCCATATTGATCATTTTTTGTGTGGGTCTGTAGATGGAACCCAGAGGCATTCGACCTCTGAGCTATATACCCTACCCTATTTTTTTATTCTTTATTTTGAAACAGGGTCTCACTAAAGTTGCAGAGGGCCTCACTAAGTATCTTAAGCGGTCCACAAACTGTGAAGCTCTGGTCTCAGTCTCCTGAATGCTGGTAATCGATTACAAGCATGTGCAAGCACACCCAGCTTACATTTAATCTTATAAAGTTGGATTAATTGGTTATCATAACAAGAAGGCCACCATATTATGAACTGTGCTCACCCCCTCCTACTTATGGTCTTAAGACCAGGCAGAAAGCTGTGGGTAGGTAAGGAGGATCCTTCTACCATCTACCATTACAAAAAGGGTGGTCTCCCCCAGAGTGGAGATGCTTAATTAACATTACCTCTTGTTAACTTGAGGCTATTTAGTGTATTAGGCACTTGGAAACGCATTTAAAGGAAGACCACTAATCCACCATTTAAAGATCTAATGTTGTGCAAAATAACCCTTTTCACAAATGAAAAAAATCAGTTGGTAGGGTTCCCCCACTATCCACACAACTATTTAACTGAAAGGCCTGCACAGAGGTCATTCAAAGGCATTACAGTAGCAGGAAAACCGGATCAAAAGATACATTACGTGTTGCCTGAAGAGGTCAGCGAGGGGGCCTGATATCTGAGGATCTGTATGTCTCATAAACTGTATCACTTCATCCACAGACCAGGTTGAAGGGTCCTTAGAGAAGCCTTGTTTCAGGACACTGGGGTCAGGTACAGCTATATATCTTGGAGCTTCAATGGGGGGGGGAGAAAAAAGACAAATCATACTTGACCTGATCATTATCCTCCAAGAAGAGATTTTAGGAATAATGGTCTCATTCCTGGAACCTTCTCTTAAGTACCCAAACAAGGACTCAGGACTCCAACAGTAAAATCTAGTGAAAGCCTAAATGAAGATGATCTGAGGAGAGCTGCACAAAAATGTCCCATCTGACCTCCCCCACACAGCAGAAGCAGCTCCAGAAGTTCCATGACACATAAGATCATAAAACAGACCAAGCAATCCAAGGGCTCTTGGCCACAGGCAAAAGTGGCAAAAGATCTGTTACTAAGATTTCAATTAATTTCTCTTAATCTCTCTAATTTGGTTTACTTTGCCACATAAATACAATGGAAATCACCCCATTTAGTTTTATAATCACTTAAATTTGTTCACTTGTTTTTTTTTTTTCCTATGCGTGTGTGTGGTGAGCTACACCACCAAATCCTCAATCCTATTTTATTTTTTATTTTGAAACAGAGTCTCACTAAGTTGCTGAGGCTGGCCTTGAACCTTCAATCCTCCTGTCTCAGCCTCCCAGTATAATATGGCAATTTTTAGCATCATTTTTAATCTTCAGGGTCCATTTCCTCATGACCTAAATGTTTTTTTTGGGGGGGTGTTGGGGGAAAGTATTGAGGATTGAACCTAGGGGTATACTAATAGCACTGAGCTCTTTTTTATTTTAAATCAGGGTCTTGCTAAATTGTCAAAGTTGGCCTTGAATCTGTTCCTCCTGTCTCAGTACCTCCCAAGTACTGGGATTATAGGTATGTACCACCTTGCCAACATTGATAGCCTAAATATTAATATAAATTTTTGGTACTCAGAATTAAACCCAGGGGTGTTCTATCTCTACACTACATCCTCAGCCCTGTTTTATATTTTATTTTGAAGCAAGGTCTTACTAAGTTGCTGAGGGCCTTGCTAAATTGCTGAGGCGATCCTTGAATTTGTGATTCTCCTATCTAGGCCTCCCAAGTACTGGGACTATAGATGGGGACACCACACCTGGCTAATCTAAACTTCTAAGAAAACGAGATTATGCTGGTCATGGTGGTGCATGTCTATAATTCCAGTACTTGAGAGGCTGAAACAGGAGGATCATGGCCAGCCTCAGCTATTTAGTGGAGCCCTCACAGGAGGACTGTGATTTACAGATAGCCTCAGCTACTTAGTGAGGCACTCCACAACTTAGTGAGAACCTGTTTCAAAATAAAGAATAAAAATTTGGACTGGGGGTATAGCTCAGAGGTAGAATGCCCCTGGATTTATCCCAGCAGCGCACACAAAAAAAGAATAAAAAATAGGGCTGGGATATAGTTCCAAAACAGAAGGCCTCTGGGTTTAATCCTCAGTACCGCCAAAAAAAAAAAAACAAAAAACAAAAAAAAAAACTGCTGGGCTAAAACAGAAGTAGCATAACATTTTCATTTAATTCTGCTTTCATGTTTAATTGCACAGTAATAAATGCACTGATTAGAGATTTACAGGTTTAATAGGTTTAATAAGTAACATCTATGAACCAATTTAGGTATTCATACCTCAAAAGTTTTTAACGCTGCTATTCATTAGTTGCACTGAAATTTGTGTCCTGACAATTACTCATTCACTCAAGCAAAGTGATGACTCTAAAATTAGTGTGTGATAATTTCTAAAGGGGGATTTGTATTTGCTAAGTTTCTTTAATCAAGGACAGTCAATGTAAATTTGGTATTTTTGTGTATGCATTAGACAAAGGTATATCCATTCTTTCTCATTATCTGAGCTATGGTCATTTTAGTAGCATTTTGAACATTCAATGAAAAAGGTAATAAAGATAGACAATGGTTCAAATCACAGTGGTTAATTTTTTGTGCAGTTCTAAATTTTATTTTATTTACTTATTTAGTTCTGAAATTTATTACTTTTTTAACATCAGAACATTGATGTGAAACAGAATTTCTATACTAAAATATATCCTCCCATCTACTTGTCAGTGGAAAAAAGCTTTCAGAGAAAAAGAAATTTTGCTGGGTTTATAAATATAGGTAAAATTAATGATGATATAGATTATGGCCTATCTCAGAAATTCTGACGATTTAGACAGAAAAGCCATCTCCTTTGGTTCAACAATGACAAAATTTAAAATTATAAATTACCAACAAGGCAAATCATACCTCTGATTTAATTTACATTGTGGGTTTTGTGTCATCAGAATCTGGTATAGTTATGTCTTGAATAATGCTTAACCAGTTTTATAGATATTTCTATTATAAAAATAATTTTATGTTAAAAATAAAACAACTATATAATTTTAGTATACTAAAAAACTTTTTTTTTTGCGGTACTAGGGATGGAACCCAGGGACATTCTACCTCCAAGCTATACCCCCAGCCCTATATTTTATTCTTTATTTTTCAAACAAGGTCACACTAAATTACAGAGAGGCTCATTTAAGTAGCTAGGTATGTCTGCAAACCTGTGATCCTCCTGTCTCAGGCTCCCAAGTGCTGGGATTACAAGCATGTGCCACCATGCCTGGCTAGAAATAATAATTGAGCCCATATCTTCAAATTAATCAGAAAATGTTGCAAACATATTACTGTTATTGAAATAACTACATGAGACAAACTAATTATGTGAAGTACCAAAGTCCAGTCATGTTTTTCTGAATGGTTCTGTCTTAAATACACTGAGATATCAACATATTTCTGAAATAAATGTAATAAATGTGATTTGATTTCCTCCAATAATGTTACTGGCTTTCTTCCATATATTAAAAGTCAGATTTTTTTTTAGGCTACTGGGAATGGAACCTGGGGGCTTTCTACCTCTGAGCTACACCCCCAGCCCTATTTTTTTTATTCTTCATTTTGAAACAGGGTCTCACTGAGTAGCAAAGGACCTCACTAAGTAGTAGCTGAGGCTGGCCTTGAACCTTGATCCTCCTGCCTCAGCCTCCCAAATGCTGGGATTACAAGTATGCGCCACCAAGCCCAGCTTAGAAATTTTTTTCCTTAAAATAATGGAGCAAAGTAGGATAGAAAGTTGCATGAGCATCACTGGCTGTACGGGTGAACTCAGCTTTAAGTAACAGTTGTAGTACCTTAATGAAAATAATAGCAGTGACACCTGTAGAAAATTTAAAAGTGAAATGCTTACCTGTTATCTAGAGATGGAGAAAGCATAATCCTTAAGACTACAGCCCTAGAGCCATAGTCTTTATAGGGTTCAAGGGTAGGCCAGCTACTTTCTAGCTGAAGGAACTTAGCCAAATAACTTCCGAGATTTTTCTCACCTGAAAATGTTTACCAGGCACCTACATCTCAAAGAATTCTTAAAATGATAACCTAGGAGGTTGTATAAAATATTATATGCCTGGCATATAATATCACATGGTGATTCATGTGACAATTTTATTACCATTAAGTTTAATACAATAATAATAATATTAGCCTTTCTACTCCTACGAAGACCAGAAGTTAGCATTCTAAAGCCCAAATACAGATTATTTTGGCATGATAGCATTAGGCATACATTTGTAAGTGAGATATTCAGTATTAGAAGTAACATTTTAGAGCCTTTTACTAAGGCCTGTCTTCAAAAGCTGATACTATGTAAAAATACTTAAAATTTTAGGGTATATTACTCCTTAAAAAATAAATATTTTTAGACTATCTGCAAACAGTATTACTTTAGAAGCAGAGAAAATCTCCACAACAAGTGAAGGATGGAAGTGACAATGTTAAATGTGTCACAGTATGTGCATAGTGCAGTTGCCCATAGAGAACATCAATGATGAAAGACAAGGGAGTTACTTGGTTTCCACTTCATTCACTCTTTAACCTGACCTAGATGCTCACCTGGAGAAATAGGACAAAACAACTTACTCCCACCCCTTACTCTCTTGCATGCTTAACCCTTAAAAATATATGGGTAGTAGCCCTTTTTGCACATGGAAAGATATTCTGACTCTTTCCGAATGGCAACAAGATGCTGCCCAGTTTACATATGCCATGTTTTCCCAATGTATCTGAGAGAACGCGAAAGGATGTGGAACATGGGGAAATGGTGTACTGCAACAACAGGATGCCAGAACCCTGATCCAGAGATGCACAAAGGCTGGACCCTGGAAAGGTCTCAAGAGAGGCAAGAATACATCAGAAAAAATAACAAATTTATCTTTCTAAGCCTCTGAGTCCAGAGGTTGAGTCCAAATGGTATACAAGGAAATGACAAATTACAACTACTCAAGAACCACTGAGATGTCTCTATCAGAGACATGGTTAGTGATTCAGATCCCCAGAGGCAGAATAGACACAAGGAAGATTGGGGCATCGATAATGATTTGACCCTGACAGTGATGTGAAGGGGAGAGGCTGGTTATCCCAATTCTGGCATTTTCTCCAATATGATACACTCCTAGGTGATGCTGTTGGATGTGGAAATCTCAAGGGAAAGATAAACACACTGGCTGAAAATGACTGTTTTAAAATATACCTTCACTTTTCCTTTGCACTTGGAATTTTGGCTCAGAGTAACTGTTCTTGGTAGTTGATTTGTTCCCAACTAGGGTTGAACTTGAGGTGCTTGGCACATTTTGAGGAAAATTCTTGTGGGCTGAAGTATGCATAATATTTCTACAGACAGGATTCAAAGGATGTCCTGAGTATAGTGGTGGCTTATTGTAATTTTCAGAAAGCTTTCCCTCTTTGAGCATTTCACTTGCCTCAGAAGACAATAGATGGCCTACACAGAAAAAGACAAAGGAAGTTATCTTCAAAAGACTTACAGCTTAAATGCTGCTACTACTAAAAGGTAAAACATTCTCATTTCCAACAAGTTAACTTAATTCATGTTATACTTGACCACAAACTTCTAACAACCCCTCCTCATCATTTATAGTAGAGGACACTGTCCTGAAATCCAAATGATTCTGTGACATCACCTTTACTTCACAAGGCAATTTAGCATCTCTTGCCAGTCTTGCTACCAAAGCTGTGAACCCTTCACAAAAACATTTGTTCTTTGGAATGTAGTTCTGTGAAAGTATTTTGTTCAAATATGACCAAACAGTTGGTTTCTAACATTTGCTTACTACTTGAGTAGTAAACATTTTCACTGGAAAGGTACAAAGTTGTTCTATTCTTCTACAAATTTTAGCAAAGCAAAGCTTTTCTTATCTAGAGAGAAATAACATCAGTGTACTTCTGAAGCAAAAACAGTGCCCAAATTGCCAAATAATATCCCAATTGCCAAACTTACTTGGGCAGCTACACTTCCCTACTCCCAACATGATTACCCTAAGAGCATCTATATTAATGGTAGCATAAATATTTTTTCCAGATCCTAGGATGTATAAATGCTATTTACCTGTAAAGGCATGAAGCTTTGTTTTAGGCAGCTTAGGAGAAACTGGAACAACAACAGGTAGAGGCTGTGGAGGAGATCTTTTGATGCTTTTCTTTTCTGTGTCTTCTTTTACTGTTTCTTTTTTTTAAAGAAAAGGTTTCATTATAACCAATAATTAAAGTACCCAAACATTTTCATATCAGCCTAACATATTTGTTTCTAAATCATTGGCATTCTATAACTTCATCAATAATGTCATTTTATTGTTGCCAGGCCTGGTGGTTCAGGCATGTAAACCCAGTACTTGGGAGGGTGAGACAAGAGGATTAGAGGTTCAAGGCCAGCCTCAGCAATGCTGCAAGATCCTCAGCAAATTAACAAGATCCTGTTTCAAAATAAAAAAAAAATCCAAAAGGCAGGGGATGTAGCTCAGAGGCAGAAAGCTCCTGGGCTCAATCTTCAGTACTACAAAATTATTTAATTGTTCATGAATAATATGTGCTTATTACTTCATCTTATTACATTCTTCTATAGGATAATACTCAAAGAGTATTTCCAGAAGTATGTTGAAACTTTATTTATCCTGGGACCATTAGATGTCTCTGAATAACTCAGAAGACAACGCACAACCCATTACAATGTATCTAAAATGCAGCTTCCAGTAGAAGCTGGTCATGGTGGTGCACAACTGTAATCCCAGTATTTGGGAGGCTGCGACAGGAGGATTGCAGGTTAGAGACAATATATTTCAGTGTATGACAAATAATGCAATTTCTACATTTAATTAAAACATTTTAACTTCTAAGCAAAGAGGGCTGAGGATATAGCTCAGTTGGAAGAGCACTTGCCTATGGTGCACGAAGGCCCAGGCTCAGGCTCAGGCTCAGGCTCAGGCTCAGGCTCAGGCCCAGTCTCAGGCCCAGGCTCAGGCTCAGGCTCAGGTTCAGGCTCAGGCTCAGGCCCAGCCTCAAGCCCAGGCTCAGGCTCAGGCCCAGGCCCAGCCTCAGGCTCAGGCTCAGACTCAGGCTCAGGCTCAGCCTCAGGCCCAGCCTCAGGCCCAGGTTCGATCCCCAGCCCTGCAAAAAAAATATATTTTTTTAATTAATTAGCTTCTAAGGAAGAAAAAAAAATTTCTCTAATCATTTAATGATATAGTTCTAAAGTATAATATTCTATACATACCTGCTTACCTCAGAATCTCAGTGTAATTATATAAAGTCTCTACTTATTTTTAAGCTTATAATAATGCTTTCTTTGTGCAAAGTTTATGAAGCTGGTATATAGACTACTATCTAGGTCTGAAACAAACATAAAATTAACTCAACTTCTGTTTCTGTATATGATAGTAAACTTAGGCAAGAAAGTGTTTCTACAGGGATAACTAGGAAAAGTCAGATAATTTAAAAGTCATCACAGCTGAGCATGATGTTGTACACTTGTAATCCTAGTATTTGGGAGGCCAAGACAAGAAGATCATAGGTTTTAGACCAGGTTCAGCAACTTATCGAGGCCCTAAGCAACTTAGTGAAACCCTGTTTCAAAATAAAAAAATAAAACATGGCCGTGGGTATAGCTCAGAGGTAGAATGTCCCTGGGTTCGATCCCCAGACCCCTCCAAAGTCATTATAAACCAGGCACGGTGGCATATGCCTACAATCCCAGAAACTGGGAGGCAGAGACAGGAGGAGTGCAGGTTTGAGGCCAGCCCGACAAACTTAGGGAGAACTCATTTCTAAATTAAAATAAAAAGGACTGGGTGGGGGTGTAGTTCAGAGATAGAATGCCCCTGAATTCAGCTCTCAGTACCAACAAAACAGAACACTGAAAAAAATCATCAAAGAGGGCCACTTAGAAAAATCTATTGCTTAAAAAATCATTGAAAACACTATCAAAACCTATCAAAATAACTCTAACTCTGGAAATTAAAGGCTTGCCACAATTCAAAGAGTGTTTGCTGAAGAAAAATAGCTGAATCACACAAAGAATAGCAAATTCTGTGGCATTTTTAATTTTTAGTAATATGAACCCCACCCAATTTTCACAGTATTCTTAAAAATCAACAACTTCCCCTCTTACCCAATTTTTCACAGTAGTTTGGAAAACTATCAACTTTGCAACTAGAGTAGATGTGAAGAACAGCAGCATATTCATCAATGGAAGGGGCAACGTTTAAGGGTCATCGAAAGACCCATCTCCAGAGAATTATCAGTATTTGACCAGTCTTAGAGCTCACTGAAAAGCTTTCTCAGGGCTTATCTCTGTTTAACCAGAATTAGAGTTTGCTCTGTTGCAAATAACCCTCTTTCTAGGACATCTTCTGAGGAAAGATCAGTGGTGACTATTTAACTTTGCAGCTGCCTGTGCATTACCAGTTGGAGCTAAGAAGAGGCTGAGCAAAAAAGCTTAAAAGGAAAAATTGGATAATATGATTCCCAACTGGGACTCTAAGAACACTGATATATTCTGAAAATCTAGAAGGCCACATGTATGTGCAGAGCTGTATATGTGTCTAGGAAAGACCTGAGAAAGCTCTCATCTTTCATCTCTAGCTGACCTTGAGGCTCTATACAAAGCAGACTTACAAACTGCCTCTTAAATAGTGTTGAAGTTATGACACAATGCAAACAAGATAATCTCTCAGCCAAGGCTGGGAGATAGAGTGGTTGGAGGTACTGAAGGAAATCTGTATCTAGATAATCATTACCTTACCACTAATGGAGCAGACGTCAGTGGTCACATATGACAAAGTAGACAGACTACCTATACACACACACACACACACACACACACACACACACACACACCCCGCTCTCGTCTCTAAAACAAAAACAATGGTACCAGCTATGATGATAGCAAATACTAAGGAAGAGAAGGGAATCTGATTTCCAGAGTTGCCACATTGTTATTTCAAAATACTTAATTTTCAACAACAGAATTATGATACATGAAAAGAAACAGGAAGAAAAAAAAATAAATCAGTCAACTGTCCCTGAGGAAGCCCGGACATTGGACTTACAAGAAATGTTTTTGTCATCATGTCAACTATTATAAATATGTTCCAAGAACTAAAAAAAGAAAATAATGTTTAAATAACTAAAAGAAAGCATAAGAATAAAATCTAGCCAATAGAGAATATCAACAGACAAAAATCATAGCAGGACATTGTGGCGCACACTTGTAATCCCAGCATTTGGAAGGTTGAGACAGGAGGATCGTGGTTCAAGGACAGCCTCAGCTACTTAGTGAGGCCCTTTTGAACTCAGTAAGACACTGTTTCAAAATAAAAAATAATAATAGGGTGTAGCTTGGAGGTAAAATGACCCTGGGTTCTGTCCTCCGTAAAACGCACGCGCACGCACGCACGCGCGCGCGCGCGCACACACACACACACACACACACACACACACACACACACAGCTGGGGTCTAGCTTGGAGGTAGAATGCCTCTGGGTTTCATCCTCAGTACCAGAAAAAAGAGAGACATCATAAAACAATTGAGAAAAATAAATTCAAGAGCTAAAATACAATAAATAAAATGAAAAGAATCACTAGAAAGACACAACGAGCAACTCTGAATTGGCACAAGAAACAACCAATGAATTTAAAGAAGGTTCAATTGAGATTATACAGTGTGAATTGTAGAACAAAAGGAATGAGGAAAAATGAATTTAAACCTCAAAAACCCATAGGACTCCATCAAACATAAAAATAACAAAATGGAAGAATCTCAGAAAGAAAAAAAAGGAGAAAAATTTTTGAATATGCAATAGTCAAAACTTCTAAATTTGATGGGAAACCATCTACATATTCCACAATTTCAGCAATCTCTAAAACAAACAAAAGATTGGGCAATAGTTTCTGAGATATGAAACAAAAATATAAGAAAAAAGAATATAGACAAACTGAATTTCATCAAAATTAAAAACTTTTGTGCTCAAGTGAAAATGACTGAATTATGTTTTATGTGCAAATAAATATACCACAATGAAACAGACTATTATGCACAAATAATATGCAACAATAAAATAGCTGCAGAGGATTGGGAATGTAGCTCAGTAGTAAAAATCTGTCCTAGCACCAATAAAGAAGCAAAAAGACAATCCAAAGCCAGGCATGGTGGTGCATCTTGTAATCCCAGTACTTAGGAAGCTGAAACAGGAAGATAACAGGTTTATGGCCACCTTCTGCAACTTAGTGAGGCCCTAAACAATTTAGTGAGACCCTATTTCAAAATTAAAGAATAAAATAGGTCTGGGAGTATGGCTCAGAGGTAGAATGCCCCTGCATTTCATCCCTAATATAACACACACACAAAAAGACAACCCAAAGACTGGCATACATGATATGCAGCGCATATATCTGATATGGGATTTGTATCTAGAATAAAAAGCTCTTACAATTCATCAATAAAAAGAGAAAAATGGACAGAAAGCTGGTGTGGTGGTACTGAGATAAGATATTCAGAGACTTCCGGGAAGATGGCGACCGAGAAAAGCGGGGCTTAAGAGTCCCGCTAACAACCAATCTCCATTACCACAAAAAGAGCACCTTTCATAGCCAGAAAACACCATCACCAGAAAAACAAAAAAAACCACCAGGCTCCAGAGAGAAAGCGGACTGAGAACAGAGCTCAGGGCCACAGAGGAGACACACGCGCCCGAGGACGCGGCAGCAGCGGCGAACTCAACGGACGGCTACAGCAAGCCAGGTGAGCCGCTGCGGAACAGCCAGGCGGGATCTTTCGGCGCAGGCAGCATTTAAAGCTCCCAGTGGCTGAGCTCAGCACACGCTGCAGGGATTCAGAGTGGAAATCAAAACCAGAGAAGAAAAAATACGCCAGCCTCATGGCCGAGGGCGTGGCAGAGGTGCCATATTGCCACCGGCGGCGGCAGCAGCAGTGAATTCACCGAGTCCAGTACAGCTACATCTGCGTACTCAAGAACAGTGAGTCAAATTGCGGGCCACAGAGGAGAAATCGCAGTATTGGGCCTCCTGGGACTTGACCCAGTGAGGGAGTGGTGGTGGCAGAGATATCACACCATAGGAGAACGTGCAAGCTGGCACCCCCCATAGTTTAAAGCAGCCTCTATCGACTCCCTGGGTCGGAGACTCTGTGATACAACCCAGTAAAGGAGTAGTGGGGTCTGAGATAATACAGACTCGAGATCCAGAGCACCTTAAGTGAAGCCATAGTGACCCAAGGGAAGAACCCAGAGAAGGCACAAACCTCCGAAATCATGGGAAAGAGGAATAACACTGGAGCAATGAATGTGCACAACCCCACAACATCAGAACCTGATAAAACAGAAAATCAGAGATTTCTAGAAGATCAAATCAGGAAAATAACTGTAGAAATAATAGAGGTGCTTCGAAAAGAACTCAGAGAGAGCCAAAAAGAGATAAAGGATGCAATTAATGAAGTAAAGGCCTCAATTCAAAGCACAAACAACCGATTAGACCACATGGGGAACAGAATCTCGCTCTTAGAAGATGAGCAATCCAAAAATGAATGCATAGTTTCTAATCTAGAAAAAAATATCCAACAGCAGGAATCTGACATTGAAGAAATATGGGCCCATCTTAAGAGAGCTAACCTAAGAATAATTGGAATAGAGGAGGGAAAAGAAAGTGATACCAAAGGAATCAACAATCTCTTCAAGGAAGTAATAGCAGAAAATTTTCCAAATATAGAGCAAGAGGTTGATACACAGATCCAGGAAACTTATAGAACTCCCTTTAGACAGGATCCGAGAAGAGGATCCCCACGCCATATAATTGTCAAAATGACCAATGTGGAAGCCAAGCAGAGAATCTTAAAGGCAACAAAAACAAAGGGCCAACTGACATTCAGAGGCAAACCAATTAGAATCACTCCAGACTTCCCAAACCAAGTCATGAGAGCCAGAAGGGCTTGGAGTAACATATTCCAAACTCTGAAAGAAAACAACTTCCAGCCAAAAATTTCCTATCCAGCAAAACTTTCTATCAAATTAGATGGAGAAATAAGAAGCTTCCATGACAAACAGAAACTGAAGGAATTTATGTCTTCAAAACCAGCGCTAGAGAAAATACTCAAAGAGATTAACTACAAAGAAGAAATAGGTAACACTCACCAGAACCAGAGAAACAAGTTTCCATCCAACAGACAACTAAGATTGGTTATCTGTGGAGATTCATTATTTATGTTAGTCTTTTACCTATCTCTAAGTTGTATTGTTTGCCTTTATTGTTGTTAATTTTTAGGATTTCTAGTTGGAATATTAATATACCTTCAGATATAGCATTTGGAAATATTTTATCCAATTCTATTAGTAACTTTTAACTCTGTTTACATTGTCTTTGGATATACAATATTTTCTTTTAGTTTTTAGGGAGTTTGTATATTCTTCTGTTGCCTGTGCCATTGAAATCATATCCAAGAAATCACTGCCAATTTCAATGTTGTGAGGTTTTATGACCCAGATTTTCTCCTAAAAGTTTATAGTCTTAAGATTTATATTTAGGTCTTTTATCTATTTTGAGTTAATACTTGTATATGGGATTAGGTAAAGGTCCAATTTTATTCTTTTCCATGTAATTATTATTTTTCAACAATATTTAGTTAAAAGATTATTATTTCCACCACCAAATGTTCGTGGAAACCTTGTCAAAAATAACTTGACAATATAGGGAAGAATTTAGCTCTAGGCTTGTATTTAACTCCAATGGTCTATATATCTGCCTTTAGAACAGTACTACACTGTTTCAATTATTGTAGCTTTATATGGTTTGAAATCAGAAAATATATATCTGCTAGCTTTGTTCTTTTTAAAGATCGTTTTGGGTATCTAGAATTCATATTCCATATTAGGATAGATTTTTTTCTGAAAAATAAATATATAAATATATGATAGTTTCACCTAAAAAAACAGAAAAAAATATGCTCTAGTAAGAAAGAAAGCAAAAAGAAATATTGAAATGCTATCTTTAAATCATCAAACGCTTGGTATCAGACAAATGAAACTGTTATGTGAGATTATCATTTTTAATTTTGGATAAATTGCTATAATACTAGATGTCAACCACTAAGCCAAGCATGGGAAGGAGGGATGGGGAGAGAATGGGGTGGGGATCGGGTGGGGGCTGACTGGGCGATGTGTGCATGTATGTCTACAAAAGTTTGTATCCCACTATGATGTATGAGTACAGTGCACCAATAAAATAAAATTAAAAAAAAAAAAGAAAGCTGGTGTGGTGGCACACTCTACTAATCCCAGTACTTGGGAGGCTAAGACAGGGGGCTCATAGGTTCAAGGCCAGCAAGGCACTGTAACTCAGTGAGAACCTGTTCCAAAATAAACAAACAAGCCTAGGGTATAGTTCAGAGGTAGAGCACTGCTGGGTTTGATTCTAAGTATGGCAGACAAAAAACTAAATGATTTGAACACATATTTCTCAAAAGAATATACAAAAATGGCTAATAAACACAAGGAAAGTTGCCCAACATCAGCCAATAGAGAAATGCAAATAAAAAACCACAGTGAAATACCATTTCATACTCACAAGTATGATTATAATATAAATAAAAGGAGAATACAGCACGGATTGACAAGAATGTGGAGAAACTGAACCTTTATACACTGTTCATGGGAACGTAAAATGGTATAAATTCTTTGGAAAAGTCTACTATCTCTTCGAGTTAAAAACACAAATTTACCATATGACCCAGTGATTCTACTCTCAGGTTTATACCTAGGAGAACCAAGCACATATCTACACAAAACCTGTATACAAATGTTCACAGCAGGAGTATTCCTAAAACGGCCAAAAAATAGAAAACAATCCATAAGTCCATCATCTGATGAATAGGCAAACAAAATGTGGAATATTCATACAAGAGAATATTGCTTGGCCACAGAAATAAATTCACAGTAGTACGTAAATGAGCTTTGAGAACCTTATGCTAAGTAAGAAGTCACACACACAAAAAGCTACGTACAGTATGATTCCAATGACTTGAATTGCCCAAAATAGGCACAGTCATAGAGATAAGAAGTAAATTAATGGTGTCCAGAGGCTGTGAGGAGGAGAAATTGGCAAATGATTTCTTATGGGCATGATATTTCTTTTGGAGATGATGAAAATGCTCTAAATTAGTGCTAATGACCGCACAAATTTGTAAATATACTAAAAGCCCCTTAACGGAGTATTTCAGAAGGATGAAATTGAAAGACACCACAGAGGTATGGCAATCAAAGGAATTAATAAAATCAAATTCCACAAAGAGAAGAACCATTCTAGGGTAAAGAGTTTATCAATTGCTTTTCCTGTGGTAATTTGCTAATTCTTACTACTACACTGCAATTAGGACTTGGTCCAGTCAGAAAGCTCTGCTAAAAGCAATAATAAATAAAAAGACTTAGCAAATTCACAGAGTTGGAGTGACAAAATGGAAACTCAAACTCATAGATGGGACATCTGCTGAGTTCTGAGGCTATACAAGAAACTGGGAAGCTAAGCTAAGCTGAAAACCTTAAATTTCCACATTGTCATGGAGCTCATGAAATAAAGATTCTTCCCAAGGTGGGGATCTAGCTCAAACACATAGTTGTCTATTTCTAAATACATATATCGAATTTTGATAATACACAAGAGGCTAAAGAGCTAAGGTGCTAACCTCTAAAGGATAGAACTACAATATTTCCCAAAGTCTTTCAGGGCTGAGAAGGTGGAAAATTACCAGGCTCTCAACCAAAAGCCTGGGAGGGTAATACTTTTAGAACAGGGAAGAACTAGAGACTCAATCTACCTTAGTCTCTAATGGGAATGAGCCCCTCCCTCCCTCCATCTCCCTAAAGAAGAATAGAAGAAACACTCTAAAATCTGGAGTGTCTACAGACCTTTTTCTCATTATGTCCAATGTGCAAAAAAGACAAAGACCATATAATCAATAATTGAGAGAAAAACTATTAGTGCCAATAGAAAAGGTCTGTAATACCATTTTTATCAGTATGTCCAAAAAAAGAGGAAAAATGAACAAAATTAAGTATTTCATCAGAGAATCTATACAAAAGGAAGAAAATGGCTGGCAGAGCAGTAAATTGAGGCAAGCACTTTGAATAACTGATGGTATCTACTAAAGCTAAACCTATGCATTTTGTGTTCACAATAACACTATTGATAAGGATGCCAAAGTATCTAAATGGATGCATAAGATAGTGGTACATTTATACATTAGAATATTGTAAAGAAATAAGAATAAATGATCTAACTACATGCAATAGAGATGGATTTTACAAATCATAATGATGAATGACAAAGCTAGACAGAATATGTGCTATATTAATTCCATTTTTATAAAGTTAAAACAGGCAAAATTAATTTAGTTCAAAAAGTCAGGACAAGATCAAGGGTATAATAATGGATGGAAGAGGGTTTGACTCACTGGGGGTGCCTCCAGGATACTGGTAATGTCTATTTGTTATATTGCTGTGTTCACTTTGTGAACATTAAGCTGTATTCCCGGGGTATTTTTCCTTTGTTTTATACTTGAGTAAAATGTTTTAAAAATGACTTTCCAAAATATACAAACACTGGATTTCTCAAAATCTCCTAAGAGAGCTAGGCATGGTGGCACACACTTGTAATCCCAGCATTTGGGAGGCTGAGACTGTATGACTGCGGTTCGTGGACAGCCTCAGCTACATAGGGAGGCCCTTCGCAACTCAGTGAGAATGTTTCAAAACTAAAATGACTGAAAAGTAGGGCTGGGGATGTAGCTCAGAGGTACAATGCCCCTGGGTTCCATCCCCTTACCACACACACAAAAAAATCTCCTAAGAGTACTCTGTCAGTTGGGTGTGGTAGTGCATGCTTACAGTACATGGGAACCAGAGACAGGAGATCACAGGGTTCAAAGACCTTAATGAGGCTTTATTTCAAAATAAAAAAAGGAAAGGTGCAGCTCAGTGGTAGTGTACCACTGGGGTTTATCCTCAGTTCCAAAGGAAATGAAAGGGAAGGGAAGGGAAGAGAAAGAAAAGGAAACAGGAGAAAATAAAAAGGGAAGGAAAAAGCATTTTATCTTAAAAATAGTTTGAAGTCTCTTATTCAGATAATGTAAGATAAATGGTATAATCAAGAAGAATCAACTTTACATTTATATGCAACTTTGTTAAATGCAAGCTAAATTAAAAAAATTAACAAAAGTTTCTGTTAAAATCCATTTTATTTTTCTCTTTGTGGTGCTAGGGATTACACTCAGGGAATTCTACCTCTGAGTTACATTCCTAGCCCTACTTTTTTGAAACAGGGCCTTTCTAAGTTACTGTTTGCTGGCCTCTAACCTGCAATCCTACTGCCTCAGCCTCTCAAATACTAGGATTACAAGTGTGTACCAACATGCCTGGCTCATTAGCATTCTTCTTAATGCTTTGGTAAAAAAAGGTTAGAAAATTGTGCTCTTAAATTTTCTCATTTTTTGTCAAATTACTCTTAGAATTAGAAAATGTATCAAATACACACACACACACACACACACACACACACACACACACACCTGTCTCTATCACAAGTAACCATTCACTTTCTGGCTATCATCCAATTCTACCACTTTTAGTAACTTCCTACCTCTTTTGGAAGGAGAAAAGGAGGATAGTATCACATGAGAACATGAGCATTCACTTTCTCTTCTGCCTACTTCTAGCAGCTACATTTTATTGCTCCTAATTCCATGCCATGAATAAATCAGTGTATTTACATCTCTTTTCTCTCAGTCTCACAACTCAGTAGATTTGTGGAGGCTCAGTACTTTGTCCATGAGCACATGGATAATTAACAGCAAGACCTGGATTAAAATTTAGGCCTATCACTTCATGCTCTTTTAGGCATATGAATAATTATAAGGGAAGCGATATTACCTAGTTCTGAAAAATTCCAACACCTGTGTTCTTTCCATTCCCATCTCTCTGTACTTTTGCAAAGATTTCACAGAATCATATATTTCTTTTTTGTGTGTATATGGGAAGCTACTGGGGATTGAACCCAGGTTCTACCCCTAAACTATACCTCCAGCCCCATCTCTGATTTTGAAACAGGTTCTCATTAAGTTGTGCAGGGCCTAGCTAAGTGACTGAGATGGGTCATGAACATGTGATCCTCCTGTCTTAGTCTTCCAATACTGGGATTTCAGATGTGAGCCACCATGTCTGGTTATACATTTATTTCAAAGGGACTAATTAGGCAGTTATACCAACAGGAAGAAACTAGAAAGATGAATAGTTAAAAGACTGTTTTACTAAACCTGAGAAGGGGTTAATAGATGAAGGAGGGTAGTAACAAAGAAATAGAGAGGAACAAATTAGATATGAGGAACTTCACTTTAGATGAGGAGACATAGTTTATGAAGAATGTGTGGATAACTAGGAAGGAAAAACAAAGGATAATGAGAAATGGTGCCCAAGCTTCATATATGAGTGGAACTCAGCTGGGTGTGGTGGCATATACATGTAATCCCAGTACTTGGGAGGCTTAGACTGGAGGATCACAGGTTCAAAGACAGCCTCAGCAAGTAGTGACTTTCATCAACCTAGCTAGATTTTGTTTCAAAATAAAAATTAAACGGGGCTGGGGGTGTAGCTTGGAGGTAGAATGCCCCTGGCTTCAATCCATAGTAAAATAAATAAATAAATAAATAAAAAAGACAAACTCCTGTCATAATGAGGAATACAGAGTTGGTTTTCCAAAGTCAGATGAAAAAGAAGCAAATATTTCTTCCAAAGAATAAAGAACAACTGCCAAAATCTGAAAGAACTTTCTTTAGGGATCAGAAGAAACCTGCCTTTGGTTCTACAGGACTACCTTATATCTATCATCTTATTCAGGTATCAGTTTGTCATTTTTATAGAAGAAAAGCAACTGAGACTTAAATGTTAAATTTTTATGACCACTGGACTCAACAGTCTTTGTTAATTTCTTAGGAAATCACACTTCAATCTATTAGAAAATTTGTAACTCTTGGCTTGATTCTCAAATTCACTATGACATAAGAAATTACTTTCACTTTAAATAAAACAGAAACAATATATTATGTAGTTAATAGTTTCTAATTAGTTCATTGTGGCTAAAATACTTTGAGGAAGACAGTATAGTTCTAAATTGCATAAGATTGTCAAATTAAATATAAAATAGAAAAATAGTATAACAATTTACATTTTCTCTCACCTGATTTATCTTTATCATGCTCTGTAGGATTATAAGTAACACTCTTGTAGGAGCTAAAAGGCTGGCTACTCAAAAGGTTATCACACTCAAGGCTATGGCACAAAGTCTCAAGAAAGCGAAGAGCAAACGATGCACTGTTCACTGGAGGGAGCTGGATGGAATGAGTTTCTCCATCAAAAGTAGCTATGGAGCGGGGGAAAATATGTCAGTAATTTCACAAAAAGAAGAAAATTACAATACAAAAAAGCCCAGCAAGTCAAGTGTAGTGGTACATGCCTGTAATTCTAGTATTTGGGAGTCTGAGACAGGAGTATCACAGGTTTGAAGTCAGTCTCAGTAACTTTTAGTAAGGCTGTCAGCAACTTAGATTATTTCAAAATGAAAAAAGTAAAATTAGGCTGGGAGTGTAGCTCAGAGTAGAATAGCCCTAGGTTTAGTCCCCAGTACAACACGCACACACACACGCACATGACCATCAATAAAATTATTTTTAATAAATTATAAAATTCAATTTACAAATTTCCCCTCATTAAAATACATAAAAATTATTTTAAAATATTCATAAAGCTGGGTGTGGTGGCTCATACCTATAATCCAAGTACTTGGGAGGCTGAGACAAGAGGATCACAGTTTGAGGCTAGACTCAGGAACTTAGTACAGAGCTCAGCAACTTTAGTGAGATAGTTATTATCAACCATAGTACTGTGCATATAGTAAGCTTAACACCACAATTCTGGGATTACAGGCATGAGCCACCATGCCTGGCTCATTTGTCTATGTAAAAAGAAAACTTTCCAAACCAAGGTAAAAAAAAAGTCTACAAACATATACTGAAACTATTATATACCAATTCTATTAAAACAGTGATAAATATTACAATTAGTAGAATGAAAATATAGTCTAACTACATTATAAATCCCTAAACTTTAAACTTAAAATCAAATTTGGAAAAGTTGAATAAAGGATTAGATTAACATACCAGTTATTATTTCTCCTCCACGATTATCTGGCTTAAGAAATCCAAAAACAGACTGAGCCCGAAAGGCACAATCTACACAGGCCTGTACAGTCCGCCGGAGTACCACATTAACAGGGCCTGGGCCAAAGTGATCAGGCAGCTGCAGGATTTTATTTGGATCCAAGTGAGGGCCACAGTTTCCATGTTTGTTTACATAGACACAAACTTAAAGAAGAATGTATATACAGATAAAGTCAATAATGAGACTGATTAAAAGAAACTTTTTAAAAACACTACATAATTACCATATCCCATTAACCACTTCACTCAAAAGAAGCTAAACATATTTAAAATCAATGATCATTTCTGCTACCTAAAATATATTACCATATTTGCTTAAAGATATTAAAAATACAAAAATAATCAAAAATTTTTTTTCAGTATTATAACATACTGCCCCATCTGACTACACAGAAACTACTTAAGTTTTAGGAAAGCCCACCATGGTGGCACATGCCTGTAATTCCACTGTTTGGGAACCTGAGACAGGAATATTACAGTTTTGATGCCATTAAAAGGTAACTTAGTGAGATCCATTTCCAAAAGAAAAAAATAAAATAGAGTAGGGAGTATATCTCGGAGGTTGAATGCCTCTGGGTTCAAACCCCCAATACCACAGAGGGGGAAAAACAGGAAACATGAGGTGAGTGTGGTGGTGAATGAATGCCTACAATCCTAATTACTTGGAGTCCTGAGATAGGATGACCCCAGGTTTGAGGCTAGTGTGTAGTAACATAGCAAAATCCTATTTCAAAGTAAAAAAACTTAATGTGTAGCTCAGTGGTGGAACACTCCCAGTATCCCTCCCCAACTCCTACACACAAAGTTTCAAGAGCATTATAAAATTAATCTTCATATAATTCTATATTACATAAAGTGGTAAAAAGATAGATTAACATTTTCTTTTTTTGTGTGGTACTGAGGATAGAACACAGGGGCACTATACCTCCGAGGTACACCCTAGACCTATTTTTTAGTCTTTTAAAATATTTATTTATTTATTTTATTTATTTATTTACTTATTATTTTGCAGGTCTGGGGATGAAACCCAGGGGCATTCTACCTCCGAGCTACAGCCCCTACCCTATTTTTTTTATTCTTTGTTTTGAAACTAAGTCTCACAGAGTTGCAGAGGGCCTCCTAAGTAGCTGAGGCTGTCCGCAAACCAGGATCCTACGGACTCAGCCTCCCAAATGCTGGGATTACAAGCGTGCGCCACCACGCCCAGCTTTATTTTTTGAAACAGGGTCTCACTGAGTTGCGAAGGGCCTCACTAAGGAGCTGAGGCTGTCCACGAATCACAATCCTCCGGTCTCCATCTCCCAAATGCTGGGATTATAAATCTGTGCTACCACACCCGGCTCCTAGTCTTTTTATTTTTGAAACCGGGTCTCACTGAGTTGCAAAGGGCCTGTCTGCGAACTGCAATCCTCTGGTCTCTGCCTCCCAAATGCTGGGATTACAAGTGTGTGCCACCACGCCTGGCTTAGATTAATATTTTCCTCTTCACTTCAGTACTGGGATCATGAGTGTGCATGACCACACCCAGCTCATTTTCCTCTTTAATTATATACATAGTACAAGAATTTCTATTCCTCTTTAATTATATACATAGTACAAGAATTTCTATTCAAAAGTAGACATTTTGATATATTCTTTTTTGGACTGAATTTCTTTCAAATAACCAAATAATTGAAGATATGTAACAGTAAATTCTAATGACATAGAGATTTATTACATTAATTATAAGAAAATAAAATTTTCTTTCAATATATACACCAAGGTTTACTGAAGAAATTTTTAAAGTCTTTCCTTAGTATAGTGAAGGTACGGGATATAGAAGTAATCCATCTATAATTACACAAATGTTGTTTCAATAAATTTCATTATGAGAATCAACACATGCAAATCAATATACACTGTAAAAAATGAAAGTACATCATTATGTCCTAGCTGGGCATGGTGGAAAATGCCTATAATCCCAGTATTTGAGAGTCTGAGATGGAAGGATTGCAAGTTTGAAGCCAGCTTGAGCTCTTTAGTAAGACTCTGTCTCAAAATAAAAAATAAAAAGGGCTGGGGTGCAGCTCAGTTGTAAAGTATCCCTAGGTTCAATTTCTGGTAACACACACACACACACACACACACACACACACACACACACACATCCCATTGTACTCTTAAATAACAAAGATTCTTTTAATGTTTTATTTATATTGCACATTTTTCATATATACTTTATGAAGTTTTATTTCCAGGATTTCAAAGACACTGGAAATTATTCAGACTTATGGTAATTTTAATTTTGTAACTCTTTTTGAAATACCAATTTACCTGTAGACATCACTATTTTAGATGGCCCAGTATCGATATTATCACCTAACATGCCACGATTTCTGATCAGTGAACTGAGAGAAGTTGAAGATGTAGAACACAACACAGGAATACATTTTTCCTGTTTAAGAAAAAGAGAGTAATTATACATTAGTCTTTAAAATTTTTCTAGATGAGAAATTAAGAACATTGTAGGCATCCCTGGTTCACAAAACTATCAGTTATCAGAAGTCCTCAAAGTTAGGTACCCCTGTCTATATTATGAGCTGAGGTACTTTCCAAACTGAGTTCCTCAGAGGCCTAACAAGCTATCCAGGTTAGGGAGGAAGAGAACTAGAGGCTAGAATTCCCTGCCCAACTCTCTGCTCTTAAACTGATCACTAAAATTAATTCTTAGTAAAATCTACTTTAATTTTTGAGGTTATTATTTTTCAAACTGCTAACAGTCTATAGACCTTTCCAGTTGGAAAAAAATCCCAGTAAAGCAGAAGACTTTAGAAAGCAGTTATTTATCATGTTTCTAGTCACACACACACAAAATTACACACACGCACAAATTCCACCATTGTACATATATCAGTAACTTTGACAAGATTACAAATGGATGGCTAAAGTCCAACAAAATTATGTCTATTGCATATAAGGAGAAAATGTCTCCTGAGCACTGTTAAATACCACCAGTATTTTATTATTTTTTCCTATCAAACCTTGGGGTTTTCTAGGACCTACTTTGAAATACTACCCTCCAATATCAGAAAAGAAATTCATGTGCCTTGAAAAATTAATAATATTCTGGGCATGGTGGTATATGCCTATAACTTGGGAGGCTGAGATAGAGGATCACATTTTGTGGCCATCCTCAGAAACTTACAAAGATCCTTCAAAATAAAAACAACAACAAAAAAATAGTTCTGGGGGTGGTGTAGCTGAGAGGCAGAATGCCACTAGGTTCAATCCCTAGTACCACACACACACAAAAAGGGACATTTAAAAGGCAGGGACAAAGCCATAGAAAAGAGGATAGCATTCAAGGTTGTTGGAATTTATTTGTTTAAATCAATGAGTGCCATTTTGGTTTATAGTATTCTAATAAGTCAAGTTATTTTATAAGTACTGAATTACAACTATGGTGTTGTTAATCTCACTCTTCTGGTTTTTTAAAAACTGAATTTTTGACAGTATGTTGAAGTTAACACTGCAAACTGAATAAAGGTACACTAATTCAGAAAATGTGCTTCTATACTTCTAAAATCCTTAAGGGCAGGAAGAAAATGACAACTGGCAAAGTGTCTGTTGCAAGAATAATTTTTACTCTAGTTCAAAGATTTTCTGAATATCCAAACTATGAACATGGCAGTAATGAATATAGGGAACTTCATAAGAATCTTTCTCTTTTATGATGAAATAATGAAGCTAGAGAAGATGAAGGTGAACTGAAATGCCTTTGAAACAAACAAAAAAATAGTTTGGTATCAAAAAGATTATAGTACCAGTGCATTCCCTCTACGTTTGGCTAAACATTCTTTATTTTTTTTTATTTTTGGTGGTACTGGGGTTCCTGGAAGCCCTTCTCCCTCCGGGCGACACTCCCAGGCCTATTTTATATTTTTGAAACTGGGTCTCTTACGCCAGCGCGGCTGGCTTCGAACCTGCGCGATCCTCCTGTCTCCGCCTCCCAAGCGCGGGGATTACATGCGTGCGCCACCACGCCCGGCCCTAAACATTTTTTAAAATCTCTTCAAAATTAACAAATTAGCAACAAAATTAAAAAATAAAGAAGTAAAAAAATCATTATTTGGAGTTATGTCTTTAGCATTATACCAGCTAATCAAAAGATTTTCAACAAGTAGAAAATATACATGTGTTAGTTTATAAAATGTATTTATAATAAAAACTTCACTTAAAATTTCACCATTAACTTTTCTTAATTTTTCTTAACATACATATTTTATCTATGATTCACATTAGAATTATTTTGTCTTTTTCAATGTATTAATTATATATTTATAAATTTACTTTTATTTTATACATTTTTTGTACATTTAAATTTTATTGGTATAATGCACCAATAAAAGTATAAAAATGTAAAAAAGAAAAAGAAATACAAATCAATGCAAATTAGTAGGAGATAATAATTAACCTTTTTTCCTGAATTTGAGCCTTTTTTCTTTGGTGTGACATTTTTAACAGAACTGCCCTTCTTGGGGACTGAAGTCTTTCCAGGTGGTTTAGATCGACCTGATTTCTTGGTCTGCTTTGGTGGTGGCACTACAGCAGTGTTCTCTGGAGACTGCACTGATTGCTGCTCCGTGGAAAGGGAAGGCGGCTCTGGATTTGCTACATTCTTTGTGATAGGGACTGGGAAAAAACATAGCAACAAAAAAATGACATAATTAAGGAATTATGATTCAATAGAAGTTTAAATTAAACCTTAAAATTATTCCCAAAGGTTATTCATTGAAAATTACTTAGAATAAAGGTACATTTAAAAATTTTAGGTACTTTAAGATTTCTTAGGACGGTTTCAGGAAACATTAATTTTTATTTTTTTAAAAAAGGAGACCTTTTTAAGAGGAACCAGTAACTTTTACTTAGCACAATGAAAGAAAATCATGCTAATTTAATTTTTGGCTACTTATCTTTTTCTTAACATAGAAAATAGTTTATTCCTTCAAAAATACTATCCAATTATGCCATATACAGGTATCATCTTGTACATTAAGGTAAAAAAAATATAGCAAAGAAACTACCTAGGACTTTTTCTTCATCTTTCAGAGGACAGGTGGCTCGTTTTTTCTTGCCTTTTTTTTCAGCTTTATAGAGGTACAATTAAAAAATAAAAATTACATATATTTAAAGCTAGAATACTTTATATTCCTATATGCACATCAAATACAAAGTTTCATATACTACAATACAGATTTTACATAAATTTTGTCAAGGAAAGACCATTATCATGCCTGATTGACAGGCAGTAGTTATCTGGTAGCCCAGTCCAGAAAATTTTGATATTCTGAATGAAGATTACCTGCCAGAATACTTCTATGTTTACAGGTAATAATTAAATTTTAGTATTAATCATTTAATAATTTCATTACTATAAAATTGAATTTTACATAGTAAAAAGTAATAGTATCACATAAAAATTCTTTATAGGAAGATGTGGGTAACTGAAACATTTTTATATTTGTACTACAAAAATCAACTACTTTCATTTTGAGGGCTTCATTTTACAACTTGAAACAATCTATTGCTTTGCTATTCCCATACTCCAAAGTCTTTGTGTGTATAAATCTGAATAGTGATAAAAATATAATATCTTTTCTGAAACCTTTTATCTATCTTCTATCACTTAGCAAACAAAAAGGAAGAGACAGCCTATCCCTTGCTGTCAAGGCAAATACAAGATCTTTTAACTACCACCATCACTTTCCCCTCGTTCATAAAGTACTTCAGCTATTTATATTAGCCTCTTCTTACCCTCATCATCATCATCTTATTCACACTTCAGGCTTCTCTTTGATTTTTTTTTACCCCAAAAATGCAAGATGCAAGATGGTGGAGATATACATACACACATCATCTAATTAGCCCTTACCTAGTTCTCGCCCCATTCCATCCCCCTCCCTCCTTTTTGTTTGGCTTAGTGATTGATATTGATATGTTTGTTAAAGTATATCATGTGTATTAGATTTCCCTCTTCCCCTTAATAGCCTAATTTGTATTATTCCTTCTTACATAATATCTATGCCATCATCTTCATGATTTTTACTATCATGCTACTACTGATACTTCATCACAAAGACTTTATCATTGAAGATTTCAGATACTCCCTGAAATGATTATGCTTGACATAATTTCTGGAATTCTTCTATGTCTAACAAATGTGTCCCCTTTTTTCACCTCTAATTTCTTACTTGCCATGTCTGCTTCAAACCAACTGATCACATCTTTCTCATTATGACATCTAGCCACAAGCTCCCTATCTTCATCCTGTCCACCAGCTCTCTTCTGACTTTGCTTTATTCCTTATACAACTCGTACCTGTTAACCTCCACCAATACCCACCACTTTATCACCCTCTTATTCTTTGATCATGTATAACATGTTAATTCCCAAATTCCCACCTCTGAATCACACATGTGATTCAAACTGCAGAACAAGGGATTACAATCTTTTTTCTGTAAAACCACCAGACAGTAAACACTTTGGACTTTCAAGGCCATTAATTATCTGTTGCACATTATTCTTTTATTTGTCAGGTTTTAGTTTCCTAAATCATGCTGGCTTTAGGGTATTAGGAAGTTAGTTACTTGTATAAAATCTATGGTAACTTTAATTGATGAGTTACTGCTATCACTCACTGATTTTAAATATGTTTGTATGGGAGAATGTTTTTCTCTGTTTAAGTTCTCTCTCTCTCTCTCTCCTCCCTTCTCTCTCTCTCTCTCTCTCTCTCTCTCTCTCTCTCTCTCTCTCTCTCTCTCTCTCCCTCTCCCTCTCTCTCTCCTCCATTCAGCAAATGATTCCACCATTCGCTTTAGGGGAATAACATAAAACATCTCATTTCTCCATTATGAAATACTTTTATTTTCAATCATATTAACACTTGCATGAAATGAAAGGTTTTCTCTTTGTCTAAGAGAAAGTTTTCTCTTTGTCTCTTTTATTTACTTAGGACTTAACACCTATATTCTTTGACTACCCAGGGACATTTTTATTTCCTCTCTCATGGTCTTTTAACACTTAATTCCTACTTCTTGCTCTCTATTACAACCTTTCAGATATCCCTCATTTTTTAAGACACTACATTAATTTTGGTATACTTTCAAGCCTTTTGAGTAAATCTTCTCCTCCACTCACTACTGAAATACCAAAAAAAAATGCATACTTGACACTTCATTTTCCTTCTTATTCTATTTCCTCAGCCACTACTAAACATTTTCCCCTTTAAAATGTGTTTTATTTTGGTGCTGGAAATTGAACCAAGGGGAATTTTTACCTCCAAACTAAGCCCCCATCCCTTTTTAAAATTTGAAACAGGGTCTCACACTAAGTTGCTGAGGCTGGTCTAGGAAGTGCCATCCTGCCGGGTGTGGTGGCGCACGCTTGTAATCCCTGCACTTGGGAGGCAGAGACAGGAGGATCGCGCTGGTTCGAAGCCAGCCTCGCTGGCTTAAGAGACCCTATTTCCAAATAAAAAAAGTTAAAAAATAGGTCTGGGCGTGTAGCCCGGAGGTAGAAGGGCTTCCAGGAACCCCAGTAACACACACACACACACACACACACACACAAAAAGTGCCATCCTCCTGTCTCAGCTTCCCCAGTACTGGGATTACAGGTGTGCATCACCATACACAGCTCAAACATATTTTAGAGGAATTTTTTCAAGGTTATTAACTTTCAAGTTATTAAACTCAAATATATCCTCATTCTCTTGACAATCTATAGATCTACAATTCTACACCCCAAATGTGAATACATGTCACCAAGGAGACGAATATATTGAGCTCTAGAACTGGGTTAAACTTCCTGTGCTCTACTGGTTTAAGACAGAACCTAGACGTATCTGCAGAGGGTTCTAAAAATTTTTTTTTACTGGAGAATAAAAAATATTTTCAAACTGAAAGCCAGTGCTATATCTATAAAACTAGTATGTTCTATATAAACTATGCAATGCTTGGAATTCTAATATATCTGGGTTTGAAGCCCAGTACCAAACCTGCATGGAAACTGTTTTAAAATTTCAAATTACTTGTGCCCCTTAGGATTCTTAATAATGATAAAACAGTTAAAGCATTAAGCATTTAAAATTTCTCAACATAAAAGTAAATAATTTGTTATGTGTTTATGCATAGCTTTGTCAAGATATCAGGATTCAGTGAAACCCACACCTAGAAGTATGTATCAAGATGAAATTGTGAAACACTAATGATGACATAAAAATATTAAAGGAGTTAGAGAAAAAACTGAGAGATTATAGTTAGAGGAGAAAAAGACAGCTAAATTCTCAACAGCAATAATGGTAATGAAAATGTTAATCTGGAATTCTATGCCCACAAAAAATGTCTTTGAAGGAAAGAGTTGACATTCAGATAAATATAAATTAAGACTGCCACTAGCGGACCTTCACTGAAGAAATTTCTGAAGTGCATAGTCTTTTTTCGGTACTAGAGAGTAACATATAAATCTAAAAGATTTACGTAATAAAGGTTTACATAATACAAATAAAACAAATAAAAGGTTTACATAATAAAGGCTAATATGAAAGTTCTTCTGCATAGTCCTGAGACTCCAGCTCCTTCCTACTTTCTGCTTCATACTGCATAGGACATAGTCTCCATCTCATGGCCCAAGGTTAAACTCCATCTAAAACCACATCCCTAGGAGCAGGATAGAAATAGGAAAAGGAAAAGAGAATGACACACTCATCTATCTGTAATACATATCCTAGAAATAGAAAGCACTATCTGTACTTTAGTTTCATAGCCATACCTTACTTCCAGGAGATTATAAAGTAGCCATTATGTGACATTATGGACAGCCAAAGTGTATTATTAAGAAAAAAGGGAGAACAGATACTAGAAGGAAATAGTATTCTCAAACTCACCATGTCCAAATTGAGTTCATGAATCTTCAGGATGGACTATGCAATTTTAAACTGATGTGTCTGCCCTACTTTTATTTACATTTGGTTTATCAAACTTCTCTTAATATTCATATAATGTGTCTTTTTTAAAAAACTTTCCTTTACCCAACCATCTTTCCCTCTAACTCAGATAAGTCCACATCTAGCATACATCTCTATTTTTGCACTGCTAATTTTGTTATCATTTTTAAACATGTCTATCCCACCAGTAATCTCTCTTCCACAAGAAGGTAAACATTTTGAGGGCAGAGACTATACCTTAGTTTCCTCAGTATCATATGCAGATAGATCTGTACCATACAAAATTTCATGAAATCAACCACTAATGTTTACTTCCTAGAAATATCTCAGCAAGAAACTATTAAAAGAGGTACCTAACAAAAAGAACATCAAGGTATGAGGTATTGTAGGATAACAAGATATACTAAAGTCTCAAATTAGATTTTTAATAGCAGTTATAACAACAACAACAACAACAACAACAAGCTCTTTCCTAGTCACCATTCTCTTCTACATACCTTACCATATCAACTAACTTTCTACATCTATTTTCATTCTGGTATAAATACACTTCATGGGGGTAAATTTTAATTATGCTTGCATCTAATACTACTAAGTTTACATTAAACTTAGGCCAGTGGTTATGTTCCGTGATTAGGTCTCAGTTAAATCTCAGCAGTTTTTCTATTACAGAAGATCAATTCAGGTATGTCTAAGCCCTGGAAAAGTAACCAAGAAGCTTCAAATTTTGATGACTTTTCTCTGAAAAAAAATCTAGATGATCATAGTATTCAATTTAGGAAATAAAGCATTACAACTGATAAACACTACTATAACCAAAATAACAGAAGTCTATAATAGCTTACAAAGAGTTGAAAAATTTCATTCACATGTAGATTTTTACTTAAAACAAAGTACCAATTTAACTTGAAAACAGGACCAAAATCATATAGTGTTTTTACAAGTTATATCCAACCTTTTGAAAATAAAATTTTATGGTACACTGTAATGATACATCATCAGGAGAGTCAGTTATACATTCATACATGCTCACAATATCCACTTGTTTTATTTCCCTCTCCGCAGTCCTCCCTTTTTTCATATTCTCCCACCATATACATAATCATGAGGATTATTGTGATATATTTTTATATGAATATGCTACTATTTGACTGATTCTCTTCCACTCATCTCCCTGTTTCACCTCCCATCCTTTCCCCAATCCCCTTGTACTATCCTATTGGGCTCTCTCCTCCTTTTCATGACATCTTCCTTTCCTATTTTCTTTCTAGCTTACATATAAGAGAAAACATGCTATGTCCACTCTTTTTTGTGGTACTGGGGATTGAACCAAGGGCATTCTAGTGCCACTGAGTTACACCCCAACCCTTTTTACTTTGAACAGAGTTCTTGCTAAGTTGCTGAGGCTGGCCTTGAACTTAGAATTTCCCTGCCTCAGGCGACCAAGTATTGGGATTACAGAAATGTTCTACCATGCCCAACTACACTCAACCTTTTTTTTTTTTTTTGCGGGTCTGGGGGTGGAACCCAGGGGCATTCGACCTCCGAGCTATACCCCCTGCCCTATTTTTTAAATTCTTTTTATTTTTTATATTTATTTATTTATTTATTTGTGGTACTGGGGATGGAACCCAGAGGCTTCCTACCTCCGGGCTATACTCCCAGATCTTTTTTATATTTTATTTGGAAACAGGGTCTCACTAAGTTGCTGAAAGCCTCACTAAGTAGCTGAGGCTGGCTTCGAACCTGTGCGATCCTCCTGTCTCAACCTCCCAAGCGCAGGGATTACAAGCGTGAGCCACCACGCCTGGCACTCAACCTTTTAAAAGTGAACAATGGCATAACATGTACAAAAACATTTTTTTTGGTTTTGGGAACAAAACTTAGGGCCCTGTACATGCTAAGTACACAGTCTACCAATAAGCTATGCCCCCATGTATCATGCATTTTACCTCCAAGCCACACACACCCCAGGGCTATTTTTTTATATTGAAAAAGGGTCTCACTGAATTGTTGAGGGAATTGCTAAGTTGTTGAGGCTGGATGTGAACCTGTGATTCTTCTCTTTAAACCGCCAATATACTAGGATTACAGGAGTGTTCCACCACTCCCAGCTCTCCATGTGTATTTTTCTTTTTCTTTTTTTTTTTTTCTTTTTTTTTGGTCATGAGGATTGAACCCAGAGACATTCTACCACCAAGTGATACCTCTAGCCCTTTTTATTTTTTATTTTGAAACAGGGTTTTACTAAGTTGCTGAGTCTTGCTAAATTGCTGAGACTAGCCTCGAATCTGCCATCCTCCCGTCTCAGCCTCCTCAGTACTGGGATTACGGGCATGTGCCACCATGCCTGGTTCCATGTGTAAATTTTAATTGGATAGCAATTATAAAGACAGCTGACATCCTTCCCAGTGCTTATAGCAATGAGGCTTCAATGTTTCAAATGTGACTTTTAGCTTTGCCCATATTCTCCAGTGTGAACTTCAACTTGGACTATGATGTTGGGTTAGACTGAAGAATTCTAATCATAGCCTTTCTTTACTTCTGGTTCTATAGCCTAGTAAGACTCCATTCTAATGGATCATGAAGTCCTAATATTGCCATTTCTAACTGCAATGCCACCAAAAGAAGTTAGATCTAACTTCAATAAAATAACATTAACTTAATTAGTAGCTTACCATTATTTCCTGGTGGTTGTAATACATCTCCTGTTAGGCAACACCACCCAACTGGGAAAATATCGCGAGAATCATACTTGCACCAATAATCAAATGCTCCACTCCATCCATCAAATGTGATATGAACTTTATCTCCTTTAACAGCTCCAATAGTTGCAGGGCAGATCAAATAAGGATTCTTCCTGTCAATGGCTTCAAGTTTCATCCCCACCTTAAAATTATTTATGGGTGGCCTTGGTGGTTCCTATCAAAAAATTTTTAAAATGTCTTCACTGTTAAGATGTATTAAGAATCACTTTCTCAAGTATATTATAACCTTTAGCAATCAAAAATTAAGCTCCATATTTATCAATTTATATAGAAAGAAAAGAGTTCCCACAAATTAAAATTTCTGCTCTTAATCTAATATTTCACTGTTTTCCTGAAGCAAAGTCAAGAACCTGGATGGAAACAAAGCTGAATAGATCCTTTTATTCATTAAAGAAATTCATTCTATATAAGATGTACCCGAAATTTAAGAGTAAGTGGTAAACAAAAATATCAAATTTCCCTACTCTGGTGAAGCTTATATTCTAGTGGTAGTGCTGGTAATGACTGGGGACAGGGGAGAGAAATCAATAAAAATTTTAAAAAGAGGAAGTGAAACAAACCTAATAGATATGTAAATTAGAGGAATGTCTTGAAATGTGATAAGTCCATAAAAAAGCACCTAAAGCAGATAATATCCTAAGAGAAATTCAAAGTATAAATTGCAGACATGCAAGTATGAAAGTCCTCTGAGTAATATCCAATATCCAGAAACCAATATTAAAAGATGTATTTCTCACTTAAAAAAACTTAAAGCATGTAAATGCTAATAAGGTTGTTAAAAATCCCCATAACTATGTCTATTTATTCTTTCAGTAAGTTTTTCTGGGGGTAGTACTAAAGATTTAACCCAGGGACATTTTATCTCTGAATTATACTCCCAGCCTTTTTGATTTAAAGTTCCCAAGGTTGGCTTCAAACCTGCATTTCTCCTGTCTCAGTTCCCAAAGTACTGGGATTATAGGTGTTGTCACCATGCCTAAGTTTTTCATCCTTATATTAAATGGCACCACCAGTGCAATCTAGTCACCCAAGCCAGGAGCCTGGAAATAGTCCAGATTCTTAGCTCTACAGAACACTAGAATCACCTGGAGCCATAGCATCCTAAGATAGGGATTGAATTGGTCTAGGGTGGGGCCCAGGAACCAGCACATTTTAATTCTCCAAATGTTTCTAATGTGTACCCAAGCTTAAGAACCACTGCCCTAGACTCATCCCTTCTACTTTCCCACACTTAAATTTAAAAAAGTGCAAACTGCCATTTGTTTTCCCTCATCTAAAATAATAAGTTAACCTCTTTTAGTATATGCATGGCACTGTTTGAAATGTTTTACATATATTCAATTAACTTTTATAAGGCCAGGTTCAATTATTATTCCCAATTAAAAGGTAAGAAAACTGATACACAGTAGTTTTAAGAATACATAAGTAGCAGAGCTGGATTTTTAAACCTGGACAACTCTAACTCATCTACTTTAAAGCCCAGCACTACTGTCCTCCTTGAATGCTATCTCTGCCTGCTCATAGGCCCACCTCAAATCCTCAAATAGAGCCTCTCTTGCCTTCAATTATCTAAACATTGTCAAAAGTGTTCATGCTTCTCTGAGACTAAGAGATTTGTGTGTGTGTGTGATGGGGATCAAACCCAGGGACACTCACATGCTGGGTGAGTGCTCTACTACTGAGCTACATACCCAACCCAAGACTAAAAGATTCTTAAGAGTAGGCACTGCAGCTGGGTGCAACATCCCTACAATCCCAGCTACTTGGGAGACTGAAAGCAGAATCCCAAGCTCCAGACCAGCTTTAGCAACTTACCAAGGCATTGTCTCAGAAATAAAAAGGGAAGCCACCCATTTATATTTTTCCCCTGGGTTCAATCCCTAGTACCATAAAAAATTAGGCACTACATCTTATTCATGTTATTTCCAGCAGAGAATCTAACAGAAAAATTCTTATTTTTTAAATCAATGACCAGGGAATCACTCAAACAATAAACAAGCTCTCAACTAACTCATCAAGACAATACATATCTCATAGGTTGGTTCCTTTTTCAAATGCCCCTTTAAAGCCCATCTCACCCTCCTGCACTTTTTCAGTGTTATCCTCTACACTCCTTCAAAAAGTTTAATTTTTAGCTTTTAAAGTCCTTTAAATTACATATTCTTAAAAATCATCCTAGAAGCTGACAGGTCAAAAGTTAACCTGATCAAAGATTGAAGTATTTAACAAATAAATAGCTGGGATATAATATACTTGAATATAAGTAGCAACATTACATAATGCTACTTAATCAAGGGAATAAAGATCAACTATCCATTACTACTTATGGGAAGAAAAAGGGAGAAGGGATTTAACAAGGAAAAAATAGGGCAGTTGAAAATTCTGTGCTAAATGGTCACAGCACACAGAAAACTTTCAAGGAACATGCAAGTATCCCCAGACCTTACATAAGAGACTAGAATAAGACTTCTTGTAGCAGAACAAACTAAGTTTAAAATGGTAATATATAATTTCTGCTACCAAAGAAAATTAAAAGATAGAAATGAGCAAAAAAAATCAAATACATAACCCAAAAGTTAAACCAACTAGACAATATTAGCTGGCAAGTGATAAGAAATGCCAGGCGTGGTGGCACACGCTTGTAATCCCAGCATTCAGGAGATTGAGACATGAGAATTGTGGTTCACAGACAGCCTCAGCTACTTAGCATGGCCCTCTCCAACTCAGTGAGACCCTGCTTCAAAATAAAGAATAAAAAATAGTGCTGGGGGTGTGGCTCAGAGGTAGAATCCTCCTGGGTTCAAGCCCCAGTACTGAAAAAAAAGAATATGATTATGAATAAAATGCAACTGATTCTCAAAATATTTATATTTATTATTTGTTTACTTTGGTACTATGAATTAAACCCAGGGCATTCTACCTCTGAGATATATCCCAGGCCTATTTTATTTTTATTGAAACAGTCTCACTAGGGTGATGCAAGCCTCACTACTTGCTGAGACTATCCTCAAACCTCTAATCCTCCTGTCTCAGCCTCCCAAGTACTGGAATTACAGCCGTGTACCACCACGCCCAACCTCAAGATTTTTATAACGTTTAATAGTTATTTAAAATTTTATAAATATTCCATCATCTTTACTTACATTAGTAAAGACATACAAATAAATATAAATAGACCTCTGGATGAAAACAAGTTTTTATTTAAGAAAAATCAAAGAAAATACTTTTAAAAAATAAACATGTTTATCTCAAAACAAGTTAACTTCAGGTTTATGTAGGTGGAAAAATGGTTCCTTCTGCTGTCCACAAAACATAATGGGGGAGAGAAAGAGAGAGGACTGGGAGGGGGAGGGGCTCTCTCTCAGGATTGAACCCAGGGGTCTTCTATCATTGCGCCACATCCCTTGCCCTTTTTATTTAAAACAGGGTCTCTATGTTACTATGTTCTGACCCTTGATACTACTATTTCAGCCTCCCAAGTAGTGGGATTATTGTCAAGCACTCCCATACCCGGAATAAAGTGCTTTTAAATATGGGTATTTTTCTGTGTGTGGGGGGGAATGAACCCAGGGTATTATACCTCAGAGTTTTACTCCCAGCATCCCTTTTTTGTGGTACTGGTTGAACCTAGGAGGCATTCTACTTCTGAGCTATATCACCAGTCCTACTTTTACCTTTTATTTTGAAACAGGCTCACTAAGTTGCTGAGGTCCCCACCAAACAGCTGAGGCTGGCCTTGAACCTGTGTGATCCTCCTGTCTCTGCCTCCCAAGTACTAGGATTACAAGTGTGCATCCCCATGCCTAGCTTTGCGAGTTCCTATTTCAAATAAAAAAAAAAGGCCAGACGTAGTGGCACACACCTGTAATCCCTGTGTTTGGGAGGCTGAGACAGGAAGATTGCAGTTTCGATGTAGAGAAGTTCTTAGTAACTTAGTAAGATCCTATTTTGAAACAAAAATAAATAAATAAAAAGGGCTTGGGATATAGCTTAGAGATAGAATGCATCTGGGTTCAATTCCCATACTAAATATATATTTATATAATATATTAAAAAATAAAGTTTGGGATACAGCTCAAAGGCAGAAATCCCCTTGTATTCAATCCCCAGTACTAAATCAAAGAATTTGACTCCTCGTATGATTCTATTCTGGAATATGACTAGTATAGAATGCTTTTATATAGCCTCCCTTCTTGTCTACTACGTGATTTTCCTTAAAGACTATTTCATCCCACATCCCATCAGCAACTCTGAGGCCACTCTCTGCATCATTCACATTACTCCTCTACCTTGAATGGTCTCAGACTTGTAGATACATGGTTTCCTCTCCCTTTGTATCTTTATTCAAATGGCACCTTCTCAGTGATACCCTCCCAGCCAACCTAGCTACAATGTCAACCTCCATTCTCCTAAGCATGTATAACTATGAAATATAATATACCTTAATTCTTTTTTAATTTTTTATTGGTGCATTGTAGTCATACATCTTGATGGGATAAAAGATGGTGGGGACATACATGTACACACCACCCAATTAGCCTTTACCCAATTACTGCCCCTTTCCCTCCCCATCCCTCTTTCCCATGCTTGGCTTAGTGATTAATATATTTGTTTAATTATATCATATGCTTTAGAGAGTTTCCCTCTTCCCCTCTCCCATCCCCTCAGTTAGGTCACATTATTTGCTCATCTACAGAATATCATTCTTCATCTAGTGTTTCTCCTGTTACCCATTTCTCCCTAGCTTTCACATATTAGGGAAAGCATCCAATTTCTTTTTTGTGTGTGACTGACTAACCTTACTTAGCATAATGTCCTCCAGTTCCAACCATTTCCCTGTAAATGATGTAATTCTTTAGAATGGTTTATGAAATATTTTTCTTTCTTTCTTTTTTTTTGGTGGTACTGGGGTTCCTGGAAGCCCTTCTACCTCCGGGCTACACTCCCAGACCTATTTTTTTTTATTTGAAAACAGGGTCTCTTAAGCCAGCGCAGATGGCTTTGAACCTGTGCCATCCTCCTGTCTCTGCCTCCCAAGCGCGGGGGGATTACAAGCGTGCGCCACCACGTCCCACTGAAATATTTCTCTTATTAGAAGGTAAGCTCCAGCTGGGTGTGGTGGTACACGTTTGTAATCACAGTACCTGGGAGGCTGGGACTGGATGATCGTGGTCTGCAGACAGCCTCGGCTACTTAGTGAGTCCCTTTGCAATTCAGTGAGACCCTGTTTCAAAATAAAGAGTAAAAAATAGGGGTGGGAATGTAGCTTGGAGGTAGTATTCCCCTGGGTTCTATCCCAGAACCTCAAAAAAAAAAAAGGAATTTCCATAAGGGCAGGAATTTTTTATGCTTTGTTTAGTGCTATATTACCATAGTCTACCTCTAACCACAAATTCCTATCCTTAATTTCTACCTCCTTACTTCTTATTTTGGTTCTGGGGATTGAACGCAGGGGCACTCCCAGCCCTCCATATTTTTTTTGAAACACTGTCTTGCAAAGTTGCTGAGGCCATCCTCAAACCTGCAATCCTGTCTCAGCCTCCCAAGTACTGAGATTACAGGCGGGACCCTCCATACCCGGCTACCTACTTGCTTTTAATCAGTTACTTCTTTGACCTCATCAAGAATTCTAGTCTATAAGCAAGGCACAATGGTGCACACCTATAATGCTAGTAGCTAGGAGACTAAAACAGAAAGATCACAAGTTTGTGGTCAGCCTCAGCACTTATAGGATATCTTGTTTCAAAATAAAAACTAAAATAGGGATGGAGATTATAGTTCGGAGAAAGAATGCCCCTGGGTTCAATCCCTAGTAACACACACACACACACACACACACACACACACAAAAGGTAGTAATTAGCCAGAGAAAACCAGCATGAGGCAAAGCACAGCTTTAAAAACCAATGTGGTATCTACTGGATACCATAAATAATTTAGAACATAAAATCCAAAGCAGGACATGGCAGCTACAACCAGAAAACAAAGGAAACAAAACAAATTTAAAAGGTTAACTTCACTATTAATGAACACAATGAAAATTCAAATGTGATACCATCCCCATCTTCACAATATCCTCCCAGAAAATTAACAAAATTTTAAAAGATGAATAATATACTAGTGAAGGCATGAGGATATAAACATGTCCATATGTTAATGATGGAGCATAGCTCAGAACACCTTTTGGAATTCAACTCAACAGTACTTATCAATACTTACCATATACATCCTTTGGAACCAACAATTTTACTTCTTCTGTGGGGTTTTGTTTTGTTTTTTGGTACTGGAAGTTGAACCCAGAGGCATTCTAGCTCCAAGCTACATCCCTAATTTTATTTTCAAACAGGGTCTCACTAAATTGATGAGGGATGAGCCTTAAGGCTAGTCCAAGGATTACTTCTGAGCTGGCTCCAAACCTGCAATCCTCATCTCAGCCTCCCATGTACTGGGGATTACAGGTGTGCACCGCCATGCCCAAATATAATTTTACTTGTAAGATTATGTGGCCATTCACACTTACATAGAGAGCTCCATAAGAATGTTCACTGTAGAACTAACATAAACAAGAATGTGGCAACAATCTGATTATTCATGCTTAGGGAAGGGTTGAACAATTTTTATAATCTAAAGAATACTATACAACCTGAAATATCTGTGAAATGTAATGGGAAGATGTACAAAACATGCATATATTAGGAAAAAATGTAAACCACAGCATAGTATGTATGGTTCTCTCTCATTTGTGCTTACAAAATTAAGAGCCCATATGCAATTTGGAGGAAAGAATGGAAGAAAGGAATGGACAACACGAAGGCCGACACAATTTTACTCTAAGTTAAATGTATAGATTTAGTTCCCCAAATACACAAACATGAATTGCTTTTTTCTTCTTTGTAATGAAGAATGAATCCAGGGAGGTCTACCTATGAGCCAAAGCCCTGTTTATCTTTTTATTTAGAAATGGGATCTTGTTACAGTCAGCTTTGAACTTATAATACTTCTGTACTTCCATACTAGCAATGAATTAATTTTATTATTAAAAAATTTAGGAAGGCATGGTGTCTTGGGAGACTGAGACCAGATGATAGAAGGTTCAAGTCCAGCCTCAGCAACTTAGTGAGACCCTTTTATAAAATAAAAGATAAAATGTGACTGGGGGTATAGCTCAGAGGTAGAATACCCCTGAGGTTTGTTCAAAGCCCAATACCACACAATCACATACAAAATTAAAACATGATAATGAGTATGACATGTGGCATATGACAATGGCAATTTAATGAGTAAATTAGATCATCTGACTTTTCTAAAGCCAAAGCCCAAGATAATAGGCATCTAATAAAGATTGAAAAAGGCAACATTCTAGTGTGTTCATACTTTAACATTCTCAGACACCATTTTTCTATGTTTCTTGCATTTTATTTTACTGTGTACATAGTGTATATAATGGACAAATGAATTCCAATTTTGTAGAATCTAGTTTCTGGATGTTAAAGAGGTTGCCAGTGTATGAAAAAGTAGTTAATAAAATTAGTCAATCTTTTCAATTTGTGCTGAAATTCATAGGAAAGCATGTCCTCTATCAATTACTTTTGAATATGAATTCATTCAACTATCCCTAAGCATTATGTATGCCTATACTTGTCCACTAGACTGAATGCAGAGAGAAGAAAGTGAAGAGGGAATGAATGGTTCAAAGCCAAAATATCATATTAGAAGATACTTTAAATTATAAATATTAGTTTGTTATAAATAATACTTAAATATTAGTTCAACTTTATTTACCAGTGTGGTGTTCATAGTAGGCAAATTCTTACATAAAATGTCTAGTCCTCCTAGATATTTAGATGTGATTGATATATTTAAGAGTAAAAGTACAATTGGGCATTATGGTGACCTACGCCTGTAATAACAGTACTTGGGAGGCAAGACAGAAGGATGTCAGGTTCCAAGATAGACTCAGCAACTTAGTGAGACTTTCAGTCACATAGCAAGATCCTGTTTCAAATAAAAAAGGCTGAGGAAGTAGCCCAGAGGTAGAATGGCTTCTTGGTTTAGCCACCAAAACCATATAAAAAAGTAGAAGTACTAGAATAAAATTACTGGTAAAACTTTTTAAAAACACATGAAAAAACGGGTGTAGTGGTGCACACTTGTAATCCCAGTACTTTAGAGGCTGAAACAGAAGGATTTTAAGTTCGAGGACAGCCTCAGCAAATAGTGAGACTCATTAACCTAGTGAGACACTGTTTCAAAATAATAATAAAAGGGCTGTGGTGTAGCTTGGAAATAGAATGTCCCTGGGTTCAAGCCCCTAGTGACACTAACTGAAACACACACACACCCACCATGGGAAATACCATGTTTGGGAATGGAATCGATAAACCACTTCTGTGAACAGTTAAAAAAAAAAAAGAGGACTGCTGCAAGAAAATTTTATTACCTATTCTCACATGGCATTTACTGCCTGTATCTCTTGTCTAGAACATGCCTGCTTTGTGCATTCATGCTATTCAAGACTATACTCATAGATTGTTTCTTGGCAATTCAGGAGTCATGTTAATTGATATATGTCCTCATGTCCTTCATTTTCTTCAATAGTTTTTTTGCTTGTTTTTTGAAGTCCTGTGGACTGAACCCAGGGGAATTCTACCTCTGAGCTACACCCCCGGTTCTATTTTTTATTCTTTATTTTGAAAAAGAGTCTCACTAAGTTTTGGAGGGCCTCACTAAATTGAGGTTGGCCGCGAACCTGAGAGCCTCCCATCTCAGCCTCCCATGTACTGGTATTACAAGCGTGCGCCACCACACCTGACTTCTTCAATAGCTTTTTAAAACAACAATTTTAAGCCGGGCGTGGTGGCGCATGCTTGTAATCTCAGCATTTGGGAGGCTGAGACTGGAGGATCGCAGTTCGCAGCCAGCCTCAGAGCTACTCAGTGAGGCCCTCTGCAACTCAGTGAGACCTGGTTTCAAAATAAAGAATAAAAAAAATTGTGCAGGGGGTGTAGCTCAGAGGTCAAATATTTCTGGGTTCCGTCCCCAGACCCGCAAAAAACAATTTAATTTTTTTTTTTGGTACTGGGGAAGGAACCCAGGGGAATTCTACCTACGAGCTACACCCCCAGCCCTATTTTTTATTCTTTTTTTGTGGTACTGGGGGTGGAACCCAAGAGCTTTTCTACCTCCAGGCTATACTCCCAGACCTATTTTTTTATATTTTATTTGGAAACAGGGTCTAAGCTGCTGACAGCCTAAGTAGCTGAAGCTGGCTTCGAATCTGTGTAATATTCCTGTCTCAGTCTCTCAGCACTGAGATTACAAGTGGGAGCCACCATGCCTGGCTTTATTCTTTATTTTCAAACAGGATCTCACTGATTTGCAGAGGTCCTCACTAAGTAGCTGAGGCTTTCCGCAAATCGCAATCCTCCCATCTCAGCCTTCCAAATGCTGGGATTACAAATGTGCACCACCACACCCAGCAACAATTTTAAAATATAAGTGACTAAAAAAGAATTAGGAAACAGCGAGGAAGAAATATTTTGAGTCATAATGTAATTAAAATTTAGATTATAATTTTGAATTCTTTTTGTTATACTGTATATTGAACCTAGGGGTGGGGGTTCTACTTCTGAGCTACACCTCCAGTCCTATTTTATTTTGAAACAAGTTTTTGCTAAATATCTGAAGCTGGCCTCAATCCTGTGATCCTCCTATCTCAGCCTACCAAATACTAGGATTAGAGATGTGTGCTACCATGTCTGGCTTCACTGTTTCTTTATTTTTTATTGGATCATTATATTCCTACATCATATTGGGGTCAAAACATACACATCACCGATTTAACCCCTACCCAATTCCCACCCCATCCCTCCTTCCTTTTCAATGTCTTCTCCAGAACATAAACAGTTTTTTGGAAATTTTCCTCTTTTAACATAACATACATTTCCGTTTAACAAATTCTTCCTGATGACCATTTTTAATATTCTTTACCTCTGAAACCAATCTCTCCAAGTAACTTTCAATTAGTTATTTTGGAGGAAGGGACATTATCATTTTCTCTAATATCAAAAGAATGACTAATAAAAAATGTGAGAGGCTTCATTTCTGAAGGTAAATAATAAAAACAGCAGATAAAATATGCTTCTACAACAGCATCCGTTCTATACATAAAGTAAGAAAAAAAAGAGTACTATTATAATTTTACTACTAGGTCATTATAATTGAGCCTACCTCCCTCCCTTCCCTACTTTTGGTACTGGGAGTTGAACCCAGACCTCCAAGTTATATCCCCAGCTCTATTTTGTTTTTATTTTAAAACAGGGTCTACACTAGGTTGCTGAAGTTGGCCTTGATCATACAGTCCTCTTGTTTTGGCCTCCCAAGTACTGGGATTACAAGAATATATCACCAAACCTGGCTTAATTGAGACTTTTTCACGATCTGCTTTTATGGGCTGAAAGTATCATTAAAATCCATGTTGGCCGGGTGTGGTAGTGCACAATTGTAATCCCAGCACTTGGGGGGCCGAGACAGGAGGATCACAGTTCGAGGACAGCCTCAGCTACTTAGTGAGGCTCTCTGTAACTGAGACCCTGTTTCAATATAAAGAATAAAAATCAGGGCTAGGAGTGTAGCTCGGAGGTAGAATGCCCTGGGTTCCATCCCTAGTACTGCATATAGTAAGTAAGTAAGTAAGTAAGTAAGTAAGTAGGGCTGGGAGTGTAGCTTGGAGATAGAATGCCTCTGAGTTCATTCCCCAGTATTGAAAAATAAATAAATAAATAAATAAATAAATAAATAAATATCTATGTTGAAGCCTTGACCCCTCTCCCCTCTTACCTGAATGTGACTATATTTTGGAATAGGGTCTTTAAGAAACTGATTAAGTTAAGGAGGTTATTATGGTAGATGTTAATCCAATTTGACTTACTGTTATTAAAAGGGGAGAAAAGTAGGACACAGATACATAGACCCTATGAAAACACAAGATAGCATCTACAAGCCAATGAGAGAGGCTTCAAAAGAAACCAATTCTGCCTACACCTTGATATCAGACTGCTAGCCTCCAGAACATTTGAGAAAATAATTTTCTGTTGTTTAAGATACAATCATGAATTGGATTGTATTCCCCCGTTCCCCAGAAATTCACATGTTGAAGCACTGAACACCAGTGTGACTCAAGTTAGAATTATGACCTTAATCCAGATTTGTGTCATAAAAAGAGGAAGAGACCCCAGGCATGTGCACACATACAGAAGAGGCCATGTGAGGATGAAGTAAGAAAGTAGCCATCTAATAAAGGAAGGAAAAAGACCTCACCAGAAACCAAATTTAAGAGTACCTTCATCTTGGACCTCTAGCTTCCAGAACTGTGAAAAAATAAATTTTTATTGTTTAAGCCACATAGTCTGTGATACTTTATTATAGTTGGCCCTAGCAAATAGACTTGCTAATCCAGTGATTTTTAAAGTATTTCTGTGTTCCCATATCAGTAAAAGCAAGACATCTGTTTAACTGTTCCCATTTAAAAAATAAAAACATGGCCAAGTTGAGAGCTTTTCATAATTCCTTTCTTACCTGCTTAAAGAATGTTGCAGGTGCCATTTCAGATCCAGTTAGTGTTCTTAAGAGGAACATTGGCCAAGATGATACATTCATCTGGTAACCTATTTTATAAAATAAATAAGTTATCATAAAAGTCTTACTGTGATACCATAGCAACTTGATATTAAAAATAGGTTTCATTCACAGTTTTCCTTCAAGGAATGACTTTCTTATCTAAAACTTGGGATATAGGCAGGAGGAGAAGATGAACCCTGTTCTTGTTACTACTGTCCCCACTGTACTTTCTGACCATAATGCTACAGTGGTGCTATAAACTCCTTTTTTAGAGAAGCCACAGGTTTAGGGTTTGCCAATGAAGTGTGTATATACTGGGTATGGGTGTTAACACTAGGGATGACCTAAACCAGAGCCCAGGAGAGCTTCCATTTTACCAAAAACCATAAAAGCACAGGCACAGGCTACAAAAGACTTCCAAACCAGTTTGAGTACAGAGTCCCAAGCTTTTTTCCTTTCCAACTTAGCAAATATACACAACTACAAATACTTATTCCTTTTAATTTTATACATGCTCAAGTACTTAAGGAAAGCATACCAGTGTCAGTAACTTAACTCCAATACTCCAATATGCATTAAAATAAAATGAACTGGTGAAATAGTGGGGCATAAAAACGGACAGATAAGTCATAAAGCAAGTACAATAAAATGATAATGATAGAATCTAGGTAGTGAGTATTAAAGAGTTTCAATGTAAACCTCTTTCAAATTTTCGGTAAGTTTGAAATTTTCACAAAATGTTAGGGAAAAGACTGCTTGTGCTTTAGCAATTTTTACACATATTAAATATGATCTTATAATTCCTGTCAAAAACTACCAAAATAGACTTAATAGGTATCTTTGCAAGAGATCTCACTACTACCAGCACAGCATCTGGCACAGGTAGCAGAGGTCCATCAGTTTCACTCTTCAGTAGCCTGTTTCGTACAACATATGCCAGCCTTGATACCAGAACCATAAAAAAGTTGGTATACATTTAATGTCTTCTTTGATTTCTTTTTTTAATGCTTTACAATTTCCTTTGTAGAGGGCTTTTACCTTAGATTTTTTTGTGGGATATTCTAAGTGGAAGTATTTTCTGGATTTCTTTTTAAGTGGATTTATGGTTGGCATACAGGAAAGCTTCTGATTTTTTTTTTTTTTTTGGTGGTACTGGGGTTCCTGGAAGCCCTTTTACCTCCGGGCTACACTCCCAGACCTATTTTATATTTTTGAAACAGGGTTTCTTATGCCAGCGCGGCTGGCTTCGATCCTGCGCGATCCTTCTGTCTCCGCCTCCCAAGCACAGGGATTACAAGCGTGCGCCACCACGCCCGGCGTGAAGCTTCTGATTTTTTAAGACTGATTTTGTATCCAGACACTTTGCTGAATTTATTGATCAGTCCAAACTAATGCATGCATATTTATGTTCATTGCCACACAATTCAAAATTGCCAAACTGTCCATCAACACCGCCGGGCGTGGTGGCGCACGTTTGTAATACCCGTGCTTGGGAGACAGAGACAGGAGGATCGTGCAGGTTCGAAGCCAGCTGCCCACGCTGGCTTAGGAGACCCTGTTTCCAAATAAAAATGTAAAAATAGGTCTGGGAGTGTAGCCCAGAGGTAGAAGGGCTTCCAGGAACCCCAGTACCACCAAAAAAAAAAAAAAAAACAAAAAACAAAAAAAACAAGATGTCCATCAACAGATGAATGATTACAAAACTATGAGATATGTACACAATAGAATCTTACTTAGCCACAAAGAACAAAATTATGTCATTTGTGGGGAAAATGAGATTGGTCAGTCACAAAAAGTAAAAAATCAAATGCTCTCACAAATATACGGAAGCTAGGGAGAAAAAAGGTCATTGAAAGAACTCTAGACAAAGAAGAAGTCATAGATGAGCAAATAAAGTGGCCTAACTTAGTTTGATAGAAAGGGGAAGAGGGAAATTTCCTATGTACATGATGTACATTCACAAATATCAGTCAATCACTAAGACAAACATGAGAAAAGAGAAAAGGGGCAGGGGTGGGAATTGGGGAAGGGCTAAATGAGTGATGTATGCCTCTACCATCTTGTACTCCATTAAGATGTATGACTACAATGCACCAATACAAGATAAAAACTAAAAAAAGCAAAACAGTAACAAGCTTGGGGGAGAAGAGGAGTAAGAGCAATCAGGCATGGGGCTTTTGAGGGAATGATAAAAATGTTCTGGATTTAGATGATGACGGTTGCATAATATAGTGAGTGGACAAAAGCCACTAAATTAAACTCTTTCAAATGGTAAATTTGACAAAAATCTTAGATAAAATCAAAGTACACTTTGTACCTTAAACTCTTTGCTAAAAATTCTATCCTCTCCTCCTTTTCAAAGATAAATGTTCCCCGGTGATTAGAATTTGGAGTTCTGTCTTATAGATCTAAAGGTACTAACACACCCTTTTCAACTCTGCTTTCTTTCCAATGAAGGTATAATGTGAAATCATACCTTTCACCTATGCTTACCCCTATGCCAAAATTGCTAAATGGCTCAATAAGCAATATCAAAAGGGGATATAACTCATATAAAATTACTACAAACTTCTTCCCCAGAAGTGTTTCTGAATCTGCATGTACAATCTAAGAAAGCTGATTTAGCATTTCAAGTTTGAAGACTCACCATGAGCCTTGCCCTGAAATGGCACCCTTCAACATACTTATGAAACTGTAGAGTGCTATGTTTCACTGTCATAATATAGCCTCCACAGTAACCATGTGACCATCTACTTGCACGAATGCCTATGATATTTTAAAATGCCATTTGAAACTTTTCCTACTAAATATCACACCAGTAAGACTATGTTATTTTAAAAACTACTTATCCTTACCCAGTGGAGGCTGAAGTAAGTCTCCTTGCTTTTCACATGTCCCAACAGGTTGAATGTCAGGGGAATCAACAAGCCTCCAAAAATCATTCTTATTGTCACTTCCATCCAGCCGTAAATGTAATCTGGCCCCAGTAATTCCAATAACTGTAGCAATACATACTGAGGTAACATTGCGAGGGTCATGGGCTTCCAACTTCATACCAACTTTGAAGTCATTAACTGGTGGAACCTTAGACTATTTATATAGATGAAAATTTGTTAAAATGCATCAACTATAAGAAAAACAGATCATTAGTTATGTCAACAGAGTATTACAGTGCAGAGGCATCTGCACTCAGGAGGCTACTCTCCTTGAAGTAAGCTAACTAGCAGCTCATCACTACCTATGATAAAGTCCAACTCCATGGCACAATTTAAACACCCCCATATATTAATCTTATTCCCATACTATTACCTCTATACATTCTGAAAATGCTCCATCTACCCTAGGCCATCCTTCCATAATCAGATTCTTTCACAACTGTGTGGCTTTGGATGTTCTCTCTGCCTAGAATAGCCTTCCCATAATTCTAACCATCTCAAATAACACCTTGTCTATAAGCTCACCTAATACAGAGTTACCACACTTCACATATTTATTTACACATATGTCTTTTCTTCCAGATGAACAATAATAAGGCCTTACAAAAAAGGTAAATTCCTAATGAGTGAATGCAAAGAGACCACCTGACAACTAAGTAGCATTATTATAGTCTCATCTTCTCCTCAAATTAGGAACCTAACAATCACACTAAGATATTCTTCCACTTGTTACATTTACATTAATATATACAACATTACAGAAGTTTGGCATACCTGTCTGAAGCACTCAGAAGGAGCACTTATAGATCCAGTCTCTTTCAAATATGTATCCCACTGGAAATCATCTGGAAAAAAAATTGAAAACAAGATCTTTTAGTGAATCTTTAATATGTATACTAACTTTAAAAATAAAATGGTTTTAATTCCATAAGTCTTAAAAACAACAACTTCCTGCCGGGTATGGTGGTGCAGGCATGTAATCCCCACGCTTGGGAGGTGAAAACAGGAGGATCGTGCAGGTTCGAAGCCAGCTGCACTGGCTTAAGAGACCCTGTTTCCAAATAAAAATATAAAATAGGCCTGGGAGTGTAGCCCGGAGGTAGAAGGTTTCCGGGAACCCCAGTAACACCAAAAAAAAAAAAAAAATTCCTAAAGAGCAGATTCAAACTTTGTGATCGACATATGATTACCAGCATGGAAATAGAACAAAATACAATTTCCTGATAATGTCTTTAATATAAATTACAACCCAGATCCTCTTAATGTATCAAGGAACAAAGCATAGTGATTCTACAAATGTGGACGTTAAGAAACAACTAAAGAAATTTTTATGATGTAAAATAAAGTCTATTTGTCTGTCCCAATGATAAATTTATTCAAAAATATGTTTGCACCATTTCATCACATTAATGAGAAGAAACACTGTCATGGGGAGCTGAAAATGTTTAGATATGTGGTCTAAGCACATTTGAAGGTATACTGGAGACTGAGGGTCATTCTGCATCCAAGCTATAGCCCCACAATATTTATTTATTTTTAGTACTGGAGATTGAACCCAGGAGCACTGTACTTCTGGAGCCAAACCCCCAGCCCTATTTTTTTTTTTTTTGGAAACAGGGTCTCACTAAGTTGCAGAGGGCCTCACAAAGTTGTTGAGTTTGTCCCAAACCTGTGATCATCCTGTCTCAGCCTCCCAAGTACTAGGGTTACAGGTGTGTGCCATCACACCTGGCATGGTCTAAATGAATTTCACTTTTGCAATGTTTTATGGGGAAAAAATCTGAGAAATAAAGTAGTTTCTCAATGGACTATTAAATTTCTCTTTAATATGTTAAGAAGATGGTGGTAGAGCAAAGTAATAAATGATCTACACTTTTCTTTTTACAAACCTTTGCTGCCCTCTGTCACTTAGACTTCCTGACTTACTATAATTTCACAGAAGATCAGAAAGTAGTATACGTTACCTATCTTTAACATTTCAATTCATTATGCAAGCTAGATTAAGACACTGAAAGACGTGATAGTAATACTGAAGATATTAATTAACTCATGTGAAGCTTAGTTCTCATCATCCATGAAGGTTTTTTAACATTCTTGTTAGACTTCCTAACTATATAAAAATATTGGGTTTGACAGTTCCCTTCCTTCCGGGAACCTGTATTACCAATTGCCCTCTTATCCCTAGTTCTTCCTTAGAGTTTTAGTGACCCATGATGAACTGCAGTCCAAAGACATGTAAAGGAAATTTTGAGAAATAAGCAATTCTTAAGTTTTAAAGTGGCAGCTGCTCTGAGGAATGTGATGAAATCTTAATGTAATCCCACTCCAAAGCCACACATAGCAAGAATCATTCCTTTGTCCATGTAGGCTTACCTGCCTATTCGTCACTCTGTAGCCATGTTAGTTATCAGATATACTGCTGAGGTGTCAAAGTGCTTGTGTTCAAATAACCTTCATTTTACTTATTATTTGCCTTTAAACACAAAAATAGTGATGCTGTCAATTCAGATGCACCAAAAATAAGTTGTAGGGTGGTATTGCCTTTAAGTAAAAGTTGAAATTTCTCAAATTACTAAGGAACAAAAAACATTGTATGCTGAAGTTGCTATGATCTGTGATTAGGTGTTATAGTTTGGGTTTAAAGTGTTCCCTCAAAGCTCATGTATTGAAAGCATTCTCCAATGCAGAAAGCTTTGGAGGTAGGTCATGGCTGGAGATGGTGGGTAACTGAGGGGTGTGATCTTGGGTACTATATATGTCAAAGATGGGAACACTTTATTTTTATTTATTTTTATTGGTGCATTGTAATCATATATCATAAATTGGAATACAAGACTTGAGAGGATATACAAGCACACATCATCCAATTAGCCCTCATCCCGCCCCCATCCCATTCCCTCCATCCCATGCTTGTTTAGTGATTAACTTTGATACATTTGTTTTATGTACCTCCTGCGTTTTTAAGGAGGCTCCATCCTCCCCTATTCCATACCCTCTGATTGGTCACCTTAATTGCTTCACTATAGGGCCCTTTCTATAGCTTAACCTCTTCCTGTTGCCCCTTTCCTCCTAGTTATTGCTGATTAGGGGAAGCATCTGATTTTTATTTTCTGTGATATTTCTCTGTGCATGCCGCGTTGCAAGTACTGATCCCACTCTTGACGGCCCCAGTAGTGGCCTGGCTACCCGGTGGACTGATCCAGACCTCGCTGGCTCAAGCAGCGGCCGTGCCTCATGGGAGGCCCCGATTCTGGCCTTGCTGGCCCCCACACCGGCCTAACCCCTCAACTGGCTCCGATCCTGGCCTTGGTGGCCCCAGCACCGGCCTAGCCTCAAGGCAGGGGATACCGTCCTCTGCGGCCTCAGTAGCAGCCTTGCCTCACGGAAGGCTCCGATGTCGGCTGCTGGCCCCGGCACCGGCCTAACCCCTCGGCAGGTTCCGATCCCGGCCTTGGAGGCCCCAGTAGCAGCCTTGCCTCACAACAGGCTTCGATGCAGGCCTCACTGGCCCCAGCACTGGCCTAACCCATCGGCAGGTTCCGATCCCGGCCTCGGAGGAGGCCCCAGCACCGGCCTAACCCCTCGGCAGGTTCCGATCCCGGCCTCGGACGCCCCAGCACCGGCCTTGCCTCACAGCAGGCTCCGAGGCCAGCTGCTGGCCCCGGGATCAGCCTAACCCCTTGGCAGGCTCCAATCCCGGCCTTGGAGGCCCCAGTAACGGCCTTGCCTCATGGCAGTCTCCAATACCTGGCATTGGTCCAGGCATCAGCCCAACCCCTCGGCAGGCTCCGATCCTGGCCTTGGAGGCCCCAGCACCGGCCTTGCCTCACGGTAGGCTCCGATGCTGGCCACTGGCCCCAGAATCAGCCCAACCCCTTGGCAGGCTCCGATCCCAGCCTTGGAGGCCTCAGTAGCAGCCTTGCCTCACGGAAGGCTCCGATGCCAGCCTTGCTGGCCCCAGCACCAGCCCAACCCCTCGGAAGGCTCCGATCCCGGCCTCGGAGGCCTCAGTAGTGGGCTTGCCTCATGGAAGGCTCCGATGCCTGCCACTGGCACTGGCACCGGCACCGGCACCGGCACCGGCCTTACTCCTTGGCAGGCTCAGATCCCGGCCTCGGAGGCCCCAGCTCCGGCCTTGCCTCACAGTGAGCTCCGATCCTGGCCTCACTGGCCCCAGCATCGGCCTAACCCCTTGGCAGGCTCTGATCCCGGCCTCGGAGGCCTCAGTAGCAGCCTTGCCTCACGGCAGGCTCCAATCCCAGCTTTGCTGTGTCCGTCGCTGGTCTCACCCCTCGGCAGGCTCCAATCCGAGCACCCTCTTCGCCCAACCAATTGTCCCACGTTCTCGAGGGTGCGTGGTAGTAGCATTCTGCCTCTGGGGTTATTACTTCAAAGGTTCCAGGTGTAATGTATCAGATCTCTGCCTCCCCTGAGTACTGGCCACTGCCACTGCCTCCACCATTTCAAATCTTTCCCAAGCTCTTTTTCCACTCTGAATGTTGTCCAGTGTTCCTAAGCATGCGCGACGGTAGCATTCGACATTTGGTGTAATTTCTCCAAAAAAATAAGGTTAGTAGGTAGGATCCGATTTCTGCTTCTCCTGAATACAAGTCTCCACCGCCATCGCAGAGACCCCTTTCAACACTGCCTTTCTCCTTGATCTCCGTTAAACTCTCTCCTTACAGGTGATGTCCAAGATTCTTAACAATATAGAGAAACAGCAGTCCTCCTTCATGGGGAATTTTTCCATAAGTTCCAGTGCATTTGGATAAGTTTTGTCTGCATCTCCAGTGTCCTGGCATCCGCCATGGCCTTCTTAATACCTCTCTGACATTTTTCTTTTTTCTTTTTTCTTTTTTTTTTAATAAGAGAAGACAGTATGTGTAGTTTGAGGAGGTAGTGGGATCAGGCACTCAGTAGCACTGTGACCTGGCCCGGTTTCTCCATGGGTCCAGCGTGCTCCGCACTACTCTGCCTGGGGCCCAGGTCGCAGCTGGGCCCTGACTGTTCTGGGGTCTGGTGTGCCCCGCACGACCCCTGCCCGGGACCCAGGGTCTTACTGGGCCCGGTTTCTCCAGGGGTCTGGCGTGCTACGCCCAGTCCGGCCCGGAGCCCAGGGTCCTGCGACCCGGGCCCTGACTGTCCGGAACACTCTTCTCTCTCTACTTTTAGCTACCATGTTGGGAGAATAGAGCTCTTCTGCCATTGCAGATCTGGCTATCTGGACTGAAACCTCTGAATCTATGAGCTCCAATAAGCCTTTTGTCCTCTAAGTTATTCTTGCTGGGTATTTTCATCATAGCAACAAGAAATCAAACTAAATCAGGTAAATTATTGGTTGTAAATCTATTCCTTTGTCCAATCCCCAGTACCACAAAAATATATACCCCACAAATAAGGTGGGGTGACTACATCCTTCTCCCTCCCTCCCTCCCTCCCTCCCCCCCCCCTCTCTCTCTCACACACACACACACACACACACACACACACACACACACACGTCATTTAACTTTCTTGGCTTTAGTGTTTTTTTTCTGTTGTTGTTTTTTGTGGTACTGGAAATTGAACCCAAAGGCATTATACTTCCAAGCTATACCTCCAGCCTAATTTTATTTTTTGCTTTGAAACAGGATTTCACTAGGTTGCTAAGAGTTTCACTATATTGCTAAGGTCTGTTCTCAAACCTGGGATCTTTCTGTCTCAGTCTCCCAAGTACTGGGATTAATGGGAGCTTGCACCATCACGCCCAGCTCTCAGCTCCTTTATTTATAAAAGGGGAAAACAAATGCATACTACTTGGTATTTTGAGAGTTAAATCAAGTTGTATATATGTAAGCCATTCAATAAATGGTACAGTATAACACTAAATGTCATGGATTATGCCTAAATTTGAGTAGCTCTATAAAAAGTGAAGAATGAGATCCATGGCTCAAAAATTAAACTGACAACATGTATAAGTGGTTCCCTAACCTGACAACTGGGAGGTCTAAGGTTCTAAATTCATGCATTTAAAAAGAGGTAAACTGATGGATGCAGGGAGGGTGAGGCAGGAGAATCTCAGGTTCAAAGACAACCTCAGCAACTTAGAGAGTGAATAACTAAAAGCAACCTAGTGAGACTGTTTTAAAACAAAAATAAAAAAATAAAAAAGGGCTAGGGAAGTAGCTCAGATGCAGAATGCCCCAGTATCACAGACAAAAAAAGAAGAATCTAAGATCTTTCAAGGTTAACAGATCCACTTACTGATTATGATTGAAGGATTCTGCAAGATACGTGAATACTTGAGAGGGATATATGGACTGCTTTCTGTTTGAGTGGTACAAAAAATATACACTTGAGATTTTCTAAGAGGAAAGTGAAACTGTAAAAGTGTGGCTTATGCTCAAGAGAAACTAAAAATCTAGTTATAGAAAATACACTAAAGGCCGGGCGTGGTGGCGCACGCTTGTAATCCCCGCGCTTGGGAGGCAGAGACAGGAGGATCGCGCAGGTTCGAAGCCAGCCACGCGCGCTGGTTTAGGAGACCCTGTTTCCAAATAAAAATGTAAAAATAGGTCTGGGAGTGTAGCCCGGAGGTAGAAGGGCTTCCAGGAACCCCAGTACCACCAAAAAAAAAAAAAAAAAAAGAAAAAGAAAATACACTAAAATAATACACTTAAAATTAAAGGGCAGTATTCAGTACTCAGCATTTAGCTAGTTATGACAGATACAAGACTTAAAAGGAGGCACAAAGCTGGATACGGTGGTACAGACTTGTAATCCCAGTATTTGGGAGACTGAGAGAGGAGGATCACAGGTTCAAGGATAGCCTCAGCAAGTAGTGAGACTCTCATCAACCTATTGAGCTCCTGTTTCAAAATAAAAATGAAATAGGGCTGGGAGTGTAGTTTAGAGGTAGAATGTCCCTGGGTTCAATACTTAGTACTACAAAAAAGGAACAGAATTTAAGAAGAGAAATATGTGAAGAATATACATTGGGAAGGAAAATATACAGCAAAGTACAAATAAGTTCAACCAATTCATGGGACAATATGCAGAATATTCACTACATCAAGAGACAATGAAGCACCTTTTTTTTAGTGTTGAATGGGGTGTTCTACCTCTGAGCTAAACTCCCAGAATCTTTTAATTTTTGAAACAAGGTCTTGTTTCCACTGGTCTCAAACCTGCTATCTTTTCTCAGCCTGCCAAAGTACTGAAATTACTTGCATTCCTCAAAATAGTTTTTTGGTTTTGCTTTTTTTTTTTTTTTTTTTTTGATGGTAATGGGGATGGAACCCTTCTACTGCCAGGCTACACTCCAAGACCGATTTTATATTTTTATTTGGAAACAGAGTCTCTTAAGCCAGAAAGGCTGGCTTTGAACCTGTGCAATCCTCTTGTCTCCGCCTCCCATGTGTGGGGATTACAAGCGTGCGCCACCACGTTCCCGGCTCAGAATAGTTTTTCTTTTTTTAAATTTTTCACAGTAAAGTTAGATTTGGGTTCTAATCTAAGCTTTGTCAAGATTAATGTATTAACTGTACACTTGACTTCCCTGGACTTCAGCTTTCTCATTTATAAAACTATGATGGAAATATATGGTTACCTCTAATTGCTAAACAGTTTTAAATTCTAATTTGAAGCACCTAACATACCCTATTTTTTTTCCATTGGTACTGGGGTTCCTGGAAGCCCTTCTACCTCCGGGCTACACTCCCAGACCTATTTTTACATTTTTATTTGGAAACAGGGTCACCTAAGCCAGTGCACGTGGCTGGCTTTGAACCTGCGCGATCCTTCTGTCTCTGCCTCCCAAGCGCGGGGATTACAAGCATGCGCCACCACGCCCGGCCAACATATCCAATTTTTTTAAAAAAGGCTTTACTTCAAAAGTTTACTTTTTTTAAAAAGGCTTTACTTCAAAAGTTTACTTTTTATCATCTTTTTTTAGGACTGAGGATCAAACGCAGGGCTTTGTGCATGCCAGGCAAGCACTGTGCCACTGAGCTAAGCCCCAAACCCACATCTTTTGACAAGTATATCTTACCTTCATTTGCTGTTTGTCCCATTGTATTACTTTCTGGTGCTGGTGTTGTTTCCTACAAGGAAAAAATCCAATTAATGCATTCTTTTAGCATAATACATTTCTGAAAGATGGTGGTTAGGAATCAGTTGTGGGGGGGGGGTCCTCAAGAGATAAAATACTCCTGGATCCAATCCTCAGTATCACAGTTATGATTATTATTTTGGTACTGGGGATTGAACCCAGTGGCATTCTACCTCTGAACTATACCCTCAGCCCTATTTTTATTTTTGTATTTTGGAAAAGGATCTAAGTTTCAGAGGCTGGCCATGAACCTGTGAGCCTCCTCTCTCAGCCTCCCAAGTACTGGAATTACAAGCATATGCCACCATGCCCCACTCATAACTGAATTCTTAATTTCAGTTAGAAGCAACTGTTCCTGTAGGCTGTGAATAATTTGTCAATTATTACTTTATGTAACCATAAAAATCATCTCTATACATATATATATATATATATATATATATATATATATATTCTATATAGAAGTAAAAATGCAATTATTTTACCAAATTTAAAAAATTATCATAGCTTAGCAAGAGAACTCTATAGAATATTGGTTGTTTGCCCTTGTGACCGAGTGTCTGACTGGAAGCTATAACTTGCTATTTCCAAGCATCACAGGAGATTAACACCTTGCCACTAGCCCAAGAAAAGACCAAAATTCAAATTTCAAAGTATAGTTTCTACTGAATGCTTAGCACTTTTGCCCCATCACAGTCAACCCATCCCAAGTCTAACCATCTTAAATTGGAATGGAATACTATTAATTCCTTAAAAGGGAAGTCCTATTACATTTGTGACAACATAGATGAAACTGGAGGACATTATGTTCAGTGAAATAAACAAGGCACAAACCACACGGTCTCGCTTTTATGCAGAACTGAAAAAGTTGAATTCATAGAAGAGTAGAATGATGGTCACTAGAAGTGGTAAACGGAATTTGGAATTGGGAATTATTGGCCAAAGAGTACAAGGTTCTAACTAGACAAAAATAGTAAGTGGGAGAGACGACTACAGACAATAATAATATACTGTATATTCCAAAATAAGAGTAAATTTCAAATGTCTTATCATAAAAACAAGTGAGGTAATGAATCAGTTAATGCATCAAAACATCACAGTACCCTATGACAATTATGGTTTGTTAATTAAAAATAAAAACAGATACAAATAGCCAATAAGCATGTACACAGATGCTCAACATTATTAGCAATCAAGGAAGCACGAATTAAAAACAAAATGAGATTCCACTACTTAAATGTCTTAAAAAATGACAATCTAATTATTGGCAAAGAGTAGAACAACTGGAACACTTGTGTATTGCTGATGGGAATATAAACTGGTACAATTACACCGCAAAACTGTTTGGTAACTTCTTTTAAGCATACATCTTAATCTATATCAAATATTAAGGGTAAAAACACTGTCACGAGGACATAAAAAAGAATATTTCAAACTCATATAACTAGTTGAATGCAGTAGTACCTGGAGTATTTAAATTTTAAACAGTATCATTTCAAATGCATAAATGTAGACTTTTAAAACAATTATCTCTAGAGTAATAGAAATTTATGAGAGCTAAACATGAGGAAAAAATTCTTTCTTTTTCTGGTGCTAGTTCTAAGTATTGAACCCAGTGCCTGGTGCATGCTAGGTAAAAGTTTAACTTCTGAGCCATACCACCTAACCACAAAGCAAATATTCTTAACTTTGAACCCAATGCTTTGGAGTTCAAACTACTTAGTTTAGAGTTAAGAGCCACAGACCAGGCAATAAAATAAATATCCCCAAATAAAGACAATGGCAATTTCAATATCCCCTTTAGTTTGAGATTATCCACATTAGATAAGATCAGCACATTCAGTTCGGCAAGTTTTCCTTTTCATTTATGATAGTCATTCAAGCAGTACTAAATATACATATCCTCTAGAGAAACTCAAAATCATACCAAAATAAAGACTCCCATATACAAGAATGCTGTTTAGGAAATGTTGGTGATTTAACAAGCCTTCCCTTTCAGTCACTATGGTGTTAAAATGCAGTGAAGCATCACAAAGTGAGTTTATGTCCACTTTAAGTTAAGGATTCTTTCAAGGTGATGATTAAAGTCATTTTCCCTACACACACTTTATTTCACTACAACAGCCTTTATTTTTTCCCTTCTTGAATCATGTGCCTTACATGTTTTACCACACAGATCATTTCTTTCATGTGTGCGTGCGTGTGCGTGTGCGTGTGTGTGTGTGTGTGTGTTACTGGGGATTGAAATCAGGGGCATTCTACCTCTGAGCTACACATCCAGCCTCACTACATTTATTAGGAAACAAGGCCTCACTAAATTGCTGAGGCTTGTCTCAAATCTGTGATCCTCTTACCTCACACACCCAATGATAAAACTTGTGCCACCACACCCAGCCAATCATTTCAACATTAAATGAAAGTCTTCCCTTTAAGAAAACACAAACATGACCCTGATTCATTTATTTGTTTATATTCCATTGACATTGAGAACCGTGTTGAGCACAAGATTCAAAGTGAATACAAGTAAATATTCTATAATAGCCATCAAACTATATTTTTATTATTTACATTATTTTATTTTAGTGATACCAGGGATTGGACATGGGAATTCTGCCTTCAAATTAGCTACAACCCCCAGCCCAATTTTATTTTTTGTTTTGAAACAAGGTCTCTCTAGGTTGCTGAGAGTCTCACTACTTGCTGGGGCTACCTCTGAACCTGCAATCCTCCTGTCTCCATTCCCAAGTATTGGGATTACAAACATGCACCACCCTGCTCAGCACCACCGAACTTTAATAATACATTTCCCCTAAAAGGAAAATTGTCCGTCCGTCCGTCCCCTCCCCCCCCTCTCTCTCCTCCCTCCCTCCCTCCCTCCCTCCCTCCCTCCCTCCCTCCCTCCCTCTCTCTCTCTCTCTCTCTCTCTCTCTCTTTCTTTCTTTCTTTCTTTCTTTTTGGTGGTCCTGAGGATAGAACCCAGAGGCTTTCTACCTCCGGACTATACTCCCAGACCTTTTCTATATTTTATTTGGAAACAGGATCTCACTAAGTTGCTGAGAGCCTCACTAACCAGCTGAGGCTGGCTTTGAACCTGTGTGATCCTCCTGTCTCAGCCTCCCAAGCGCGGGGATTACAAGCGTGCGCCACCACGCCTGGTGAAAATTGTCATTTCTTTATGCCAAGATGCCTGACAGAAAAAAAGGATTTGCATAAAATAATTAGGCACTTTTGGAGTAGAAAACTTAATCAGAACCCAAACAAATTAAAGGTTGTAAATAGGAAAAAAAAGTCTTTAAAAATTAAACAACAAAGAACACAGAGAAGAAAAATATTAGTTGCATGATTCCACATAAAGTCTAGAAGGGTAATATTCATTGCATTTTCTTAATAGAAAATGGAGTACCTTTTTGTTTCAAGTTTTTTTCTCACAAATATTTATTAAATAATCAATAGATTTCTTTATCTGCAAATTTTAATAATTTTAGGTCATAGAATTTTACATTATTGAGTCTTGATATTTTTTGTACTTTTTTATTGGTGCACTGTAATCATACATCTTGGCAAAGTTCAGGGTGATAGAGGCATACATGTACACAGCACTCACTGATCCCTTCCTCAGTTCTCATCTCATTCTGCCTCCCCACCTTACTGTGTGTAACAGTGATTGGCTTTGATATGTTTGTATTGTGCATCATGTCCATTGAGGTGTTTCCCTCTTCAAGTCTTCCTTCGTCCTCCTGTCTCCCTCAGTTAGGTCTCCTCCTTTACCACACTAAGATTTCTCCTCCTTTGTCTGGAGTTCCTGTGTCCCAATTTCTCCCTAGCTTCTGTATATGAGCAGAAAATCCAGCCTTTCACTTTTTGACTGCCTAAGCTTCTGTGAAGCAAAGGAAACTATCAAGAACCTGGAGGGAGTCACAGAGTGGGAGAAGATCTTTGCCATCTACTCCTCTGATACTGTATCAGTCTCGCAACATTAGCAAGTCACAGAGAGTGCAGGGTCATGCTCTCTCATATGTGGAAGCTAGGGCATAACTGGAATATAAAAGGAACTTTAGATTATAAAAGATAAACTCCAGTGAGGTGGGGGAGGTGGTTACAGGGAGGGGGAAGAAGGAGAATTAATGACAGAAACACTTCCAATGACATTATATACACATGTGAGAATACCAATGCCTATCTCAATATCTTGTATGGGGAGTGGGGAGTGAAGCAGGGGAAAACTCACCAACTGCTATGTACATATATGTAACTATCACAATGAGCTATAATATGATGTGAGACTAAAGTGTACCAATGAAAGTATAAAAAAAGAAACTGTATATCCTTAAACAATTTATACTGTGATAGATACCAGAAATGCCATGTCAACTACATAGAATTGTTGTTATTATTATTAGTAGTAGTAGCTCTACTACTACTACTACTACTACTACTACTACTACTACTACTGTAGGATTGAACCCAAGAACATTCTATCTCCCAGCTATACCACCAGAATTTTTTTATTTATTTTAAAAGAGGATCTCAATAGTTTGCTGAGGATATTGCTAAGTTGCTGGTGCTGACCTCAAACCTGTTATCCTCCTGTATCGGACTCACAAGTACTGATTACAGACATGTGCCACCATGCCTGGCTAAAAATCATTTTTAGTTACTTAAAATTGTTACCATTTATTTTTTCTCCTGGATTCTTGGTTTTCCCATGTGTAAGCTAAGGCTAATACCACCTACAAAGTCTTCCTAGTTTAATCATGAAAATAAAATTAGTACAGATAGAACACCCATCAAAGTGTCTTGATCAAGTGGACACTCAATGACTTGTCCTTATCCCACCCCATCCATCCTAACTAAAATGAGATTAATGAGTTTTAGCATCAACACTTAACATTAATTACAGTTTAACATAAACCATAATCCAGTTTTGATTCCTGTGCATTACTTGATTACTTTTTTAAAGTATAGACCAAAATGGTCTTTAATTAAACAGAAATTCTTAAATTTAATCCATTCTTCAATTAGGCAGAAATAAATGTATTTACTTCTCAGACATATTACCACACATATCAGACATACCACCTTACAGCATTATTAGAAAAGTTACACATTCTAGCCTGGCATGATGGCACACAATTTTAATCCCAGTGCTAGGGAGATAGGAGAATCACAGGTTCAAAAACAGCCTCAACAATTTAGTGAGGCCCTCTACTACTTAGTGAGATCCTGTTTCAAAAATCAAAAATAAAATCAGACTAGGGGTTATAATGCTTTGGATTTGGAATACCTCAGACCTCAGGAAAATAAGATAGCAATTTGAAAGCAGGGCTTGGTTACTAGGAGGGGATCCCTGGTGGTGTGGCCTTTGGGAATATACAGCTCTCCTTCCCTCCCTGCTCTCCCTTCTCTTGCTTCTGGCCTCCATGTTATGAGAGTAGACCAGCCCCTGCACGTTTTCTTCCTCTCTCCTTTCAGCTGCCATGCCTTGATCTTTGCAGATGCTGGCCTCACATAGACTGAGCCTCCAAATCTCCAAAAACTATTATCAAATAAATCTTCCTTCCTCTAAGTTGTATGGTCAGTTGCCTTGGATTCTAGCAGTGAGAAATGGTGACCTAGACAGGGGTATAACTCTGAGGCAGAAGTTCCCTGGGTTCTACCCCCAACACCATACATGCAAAAAAAAAAAAAAGGAATGTCACCTGTATTGGATGACTTTCCGGTAATTATTCATGAAAATATAATTTCCTTTAGGCTAAAGGAGAACTGAAAATAGCTATTGGCCTTTCATGAGCCAAAATAGCCCTATGGATTCCTATAAACTAATTTTCCCCTCTCTTATACATTTATCATCACACAATGCTTCCCCCCCAAAATTAGAATACAGATATTTAAAAAAAGAAGACACATCTCACACCCCATTCCAATTTTCAAAACCATAAATATAGCCAGGTGGTGCATACTTTGAGTCCTAGTAATTGAATGGCTAAGAAAAGAGGATCACAGGTTTTCGGCTGGCCAAAGTAACTTATCAAGGCCCTCCACAACTTAGTGAAACTGTTTCAAAATAAGTAAAATAGGGCTGGAGTACTAGCTCAGCAGTAGAATGTCCCTTGGTTCAATCCCCAGTACTTTCCTAAAGGTGGAAATGATAGAAAATAATAAAATATTCCCATAATCTATTGGTAAAAACTGAAGAGCATCAACTAACTCAGAGATGAATCCTCACCGGCCCTCAAATAAAGATATACTATTAAGCTGGGCGTGGTGGCTCAAGCTTGTAATCCCAGCATTTGGGAGGCTGAGACAGGAGGATCGAGGTTCATGAACAGCCTCAGCTATTTAATGAGGCCCTTTGCAACTCAGTGAGACCCTTTTTCAAAATAAAGAATAAAAAAAGGGCTGGGGATATAGCTCAGAGGTAGAATGTCCCTGGGTTCCATCCCCATTACCGCAAAAAGAAAAAAATATATATATATACACACAAATATATATTATTAAACCTATATATTATTACAAATTATATATTATATTATATATTACTACAAATTATATACAAATATATATTATTAAACCTATGATTTACATAGAAGATATGTAAACTGCACAGTTTTTTCTGTAAAAAAAATTAGGAACCTGACATTCTCAAGATAAACCTTTTTCTAACAGTAGCTAGTAGTCCACAGGGTAAATTGCAAAAAAAAAAAAAAAAAGCTTATTTTTGTTCTTGATATACTTTAAATCTCTTCAACACTATATAAGACCTCCAAAGTAGTTCTCCATGTTACATGAGAAAGAATTTTGGCATAGAAAAAATAGAAGTTTTGTATTTGCCAACATAATAAGGAATTGTCTCACTAAATACATTTTTAGAAACAACTCCAATGTGTGAAAAAAGATATTCAAATGTTAATAAGCCTCCAAACACGTATTAAGTTAATATTATTTTATAATGCCTGACATTGAAATTTCCTTTACAAAACTAGTTACACTAAATCCAGTTGTATTTAGCAGGCTTTGAGCAAGTATGAACAATCTGGAATCGTTTACAAAGTCATTTGTTTTACCAACTGTATTATATTATAAAATTAAGATATGATAAAGAGATCAACAAATGCTTTGGGAAATCTCACTTGTTTTAAACCATTTTCTCAATACAGTTAAACCATGTAAACATTGATTAATGTTGGAATTATCAAATCTAGAACTCCTAATTTCTCTTAATATGATTCTGGAGAAAACTCTAAATTGCTTATTTTAATACACTTTTTTTAAATTTTGTGGTAATGGTTATTGGACCTAGAGGAATTCTACCTGAACTATACCCCAGCCCTATTTTATACTTTGAAATAGAGTCTCACTAAGTTAAGAGCCTCTTTAAGTTGCTAAGGCTGGCAGTGAACCTGTGATTCTCCTGATTCAGGAGCCCAAGGACTGGGATTACAGGTGTGTGCCACCATGCCCAGCTTTTAATGGACTATTTTAAAAGACTATATTTAACCTGTAATTCTAAGATTTTTAAGGCCTTTCCATTATTTGTTTTCTGTTTGGAATATTTTCCTTCCTTCAGTTTTTAGTACTGAGGATAAATCCAGGAGCATCCTGCCCTAGCCCTTATTCTATCCGGCCCCTTCCCCTCCTCTTGCTCTCTTTTTTTTCTTGATCTCGCTCTTTCTTTTTATATTCTGAAACAGGATCTCATGCTAAATCGCTGAGCCTGGCCTCCTAGTCCTAATCCTTCCTTTCTTTTCTCTTTTTTCTCCTCTATCTATCTAACTATATTCTGAAACAGGATCTCATGCTAAATTGCTGAGGCTGGCCCCCAACCTGTGATCATCCTATCTCTATCTCCCAAGTACTGAGATTATAGGCATGCCACTTGAAGAGCTTTTTATCTTATTGAGAGGGGGGGTCTCATTTGTTTTGCCTTGAAAGTAAACTAAACCTTAGTCTCTAATTAGAGATTGCTACCTGAAGAGTTAATAAAGGTAAATATTTTGATAAGAATAGAAACTAAAGAGGAACTAAGTAAATCTGACAAGAAGTCCCCCAGGGCTCTTTCCAACTTTGGGCCATTGGTTGGATGTTATAAAGAATGTAATTATATAATTTTAACCTGAGAGAGCATAAAAATCAATAAAATACAGATGTTAAGCTGAAAAAAAAATTTGTGCCCATACCAACAGTAAGGTTTGCCACCATATTTCCAAGACAGAAGTCTTAAAGGAGGAAATGATGTCCAAATTTAAGCACTCATTATTAGAATTTTTCAGAGCTTCCTATTTTAGATAAAAATTAACCTTTAAAAAAAGCAAAGTGCTTTTTAGGGCATTTGTCCTTAAATGGAGATAGTATTTGAAATTTTGAGTATATAAAATATTCTTAACTATATCATATACAAGTGCTCCCTGACTTATAGTGGAGTTACATCATGATAAACCCATGGTCAGCCAAAAATTCCTGTCAGAAATGCCTTTAATAATTCCCGTGCTTGGGAGGCTGAGACAAGAGGATCGCGCAGGTTCGAAGCCAGCCTCAGCTGGCTTAAGAGACCCTGTTTCCAAATAAAATATAAAATAGGTCTGGGAGTGTAGCCCAGCGGTAGAAGGCCCCTGGGTTCCATCCCCAGTACCACCAAAAAAAAAAAAAAAGAAAGAAAGAAATGCCTTTAATGCTAGGAACATAGCAGTATTTGCCAGCCTGACTATCCATAATATGGAGGAAAAAATTGCTGAGACACTTCAACTTCTGCAACCTGGCCCTCTACCTTCCTTATTCTCCTTTAACTGCTTTCCAAGGCCCCAATTGCTTTCTAGGCATCAAATCTTATTTCAGTGCTTGCATCCTTACTCTCCTGAAGATACTTCAGAAACCCTTCGTGAAAGGTAACGCCCTCATTTCAGACTTCGCTATTCTCTTGGCCTCAGGTATGTGTTATTCCTTGGCTGTCCTAAATCTATTATCCTTTTCTAGGTACTTCCTCCTTCTGTTCTAACCACTTAACTTTTCTGGTAATTCAGACTTTTTCTAAAGATTATATTCTGTGTTGAATGCAACATACCTATGCAGGTGATTCCCATATGAGTATTTCTAGTTTTAACCTCTCTATACTAGGTCTGAAGGCTTCATAACCATCTCAAACACTACATATTTAAAAACCCAAACTGAGCTCCACTTCCTCTACTTCCTGTTTTAGTAGGCATTACAAATTCACAATCTTTCTGGATTAGAAGTCAACTTTGACTACCCTCTTCCTTTGCCCATTATCTATCTTATTTTGATTCTTCAAAATATAAAAGGTGGTAGTCAAATAAAAATTATTCAAACCAACGTCTGTCAGTTGCCAAAAGGTTCCAGTATGCTATACATGAAAGGGAGAAATAGGGACATACAACATGTACCCAGGAGAGGACAGATCAATGAGGGTTTGAGAAAATAAGTTATGGTCCCAGAGATCTAGAGAGTGGTGTTGGCAGTAGTGATAATATGTCCTGGGAGCTGTCATTTACTGAGTCCTTGCTAAATGTCTGGTACCCTAATAAAAGTCATTATACACATTGTTTTATCTTAAGCCCATAATATACTTTTAGGATAGATGTTATTATTAACATCCATTTGAAAGTTACAGATATGGTAGCTCAAAGACTCTCCCAGGATCATCCAGCTAGATTTAAATACAGGTACAAGGATGTTTAACCATTAGGCTAAAATCACTTCTGTTGCGTTTAACTGTGTATATGCCTTATTCACCCTGCTAAGATAATATGCTCCTTGGAGGGACAATATCATATCCAGATCCTCTTTGTATTATTCAGAATTACTAACACAATATCTTTTATATAGTAGGGGCCCCAAAATGTTTGCTGAATAAGTAAATAAAATATGCCGTGCTAAAGGATACTTGCATCCTAATGACAATATTGTGGTTTTGACGTTTTTTTGGGGAGGTTTTTCTTTTGGCCATCATTGTTTTTCTCTAGTCCTTCCTATAATATTAAATACGCTGTCTTAATTTGCCAATGCATCTTAAATCAATGCTATGAGATCTGAGGCAATCCTCCACCTCCAACATCTCCCTCTTCCCCAACAGCTGACTGATTTGTTTTTACTCTGAATTTGATTCCTAGGATGTTTTAGTTCTCAAAAACATAGGAACCAGTATAAACAGATTACTATCCTAAATATTTTTTCAAGAAAAGAAAAAAACTAGAAATATATACTATACTAGATTTCAGATTATAAATTCCAATTATATAATAGAACAAAAATATTCAAAACAAACTAATATTCACAAAAAGGAAAAGGACACAACATTCCCTACTTATAAAATAATTGCAAAAATCTTTCATTATATCCCCTTGGGCATATCAAGAGTATAAGAAATTTCAGGCCAGGTGTGGTGACACACACCTCTGATCCTAGTACTTGGGAGGCTGAGACAGAAGAACTGCATTTTCCAGGCTAGCATCAGCAAGTTAGTGAGATTGTTTGAAAATTTAGAAAAATAATAAATAGGGTTGAGGGTGTAGCTCAGAGGTAGAATGTCCCTGAATTCAATCCCCAGTACCAAAAACAGAAAAAAAAATGTTTTCAAAGCTCAGAGAGGTTCACAATGTAGTTGGTGGTGTTTTAAAGAAAGTGTTGGAATAAGTGATGGGAGTCATACACATAACTCACCAGAGATTAATGAGACAGAGATTAATGAGACAGCACGGGTAGAAAGGATTTTTTCTCAAACTATCTTGTTACAAGAAATATCTCAGTTGTGAAAAACAAACAAAAATGCCCTTCTTTATTGTCCAATCAGTATATAAGGGAGATGGTCTGAGAGAACACCTTTACATTTTTCAATGAAAATAGTTTATTCTTTTGTTGAAAATACTTCACATTTATACCTATGTGGAAGAATACACTGATTTAGTTCAAACAAAAATGTATATATCTATTGTTCAATTCTTCAAACAAATCCATAGGAAAACTATTTTCAAGAATTTTTGAGTTATTTAAAAATATAAATATATAATATAAATATTTATATCATTTAAATATTTTAAATGTAAATGTATAAATATATAACTAATAAAATAACGAATCACTTGCAAAAATAAAATGATTTATATGAAAGCTATGTATTAAGTTAAGAAATATGTCAGAAAACAGACAAATGAAAGACAAGTCAGGGGTTGCCAAAAACCCAGTTTGTAGTTGTAAATTCCTAAGGTTTTAAAGCACAGCCACAGGCTAATTGCCCAAAAACCTGCTGCCCACTGACGTTTGTAGAGGACCAGAGTTGATGGCAGGGCATGTCAATTTATCACAGGCAGCTCATGGTTCCACATTTTGACAAAAGAACTGGATCAGGTTACGGCCTGTTCCTATTATCACTGCAGTCTAGATTTATGGTTTTTAACACCAGCTCTACAAGAAATAATGGCAATGATGACAACACCAATCCTCACTAGACAACAGACTGCAGAAAAGCATGCAATAAACCACAATATAAAGTGACCAAAAAACTAAACATCCCTAACAATACTTCAAACATTAGACAAAATTGCTAACAGCAAATTACTCATTTAAGTATTTCTGAAACATCTCAAAATCTCATGACAAAAATCTCAAATCAGAATTTCTGAAATAAACTAAAATCAAGTGATATATAAATGTACTTACTGAATATGATCTATCCATCTTGATATTTGGTATCAAAGACATTTTCATTTGAACAGATTCATGAATCTCTAGCAATTTAGTTAAAAATTAAATATTGCTTATACTATTTTCCAAGTAACTTTAAAGTATTTTGGTGGTACTGGGGGTGGAACTCAGAGGCTTTCTACCTCCGAGCTATACTCCCAGACCTTTTTTTAAATATACACTTTATTTGGAAACAGGGTCTCACTAAGGTGCTGAAAGCCTCACTAAGTAGCTGAGGCTGGCTTTGAACCCGTGTGATCCTCCTGTCTCAGCCTCCCAAGCCCGGGGATTATAAGCGTGTGCCACCATGCCCAGCTCAGTAACTTTAAAGTATTTTGAAAAAAAGTTCAAGCTGGTATGGTGGCACACACCTTTAATCCTAGTACTTTGGAAGGCTGAGATAGGAGGCTCATAGGTTGGAGGACATCTTCAGCAACTGGGGGTGTAGAAGGAAAAAAGGAGGGAAGTTAGTCAGTAATTCAAATAATACTTTTTTATTTAAAGGGGGAAAAAAGACAACAGATCCATAGTAAACATGTTTCCAACAGTATTTAGAGGCAAGAGAACTGAAGAGAATATATTAGATTCAGTGTTTTATAAATATGCCAGTTATTTCCTATTTTCTTTCTCTATAGATATTACGATTACTTCCGATACTAATTATAAATTACCAAACTCTAAAGCTTAATCTAACATTGATAAGCAATTAAGTACACTATCATTCGTGATGCTTTTCTATTCTAAGACTAATAATAAGTAAATATGTCATGCTTAGTAATGAGGGAACTCTAATTTGACATTCAAATTGAAGCTTTAAGGAAAGACAGAATCATAAATGAAAATGAGTGGAAAGAATGTTTTCTTTAAAATGACAGGGATGCTGGGCATGGTGGTGCACGCTTGTAATCCCCGCGCTTGGGAGGCAGAAACAGGAGGATCGCACTGGTTCGAAGCCAGCCCCACTGGCTTAAGAGACCCTGTTTCCAAATAAAATATAAAAATAGGTCTGGGAGTGTAGCCCAGAGGTAGAAGGGCTTCCAGGAACCCAGTACCACACACACACACACACACACACACACACACACACACACACACACAAATAAATAAAATGACAGGGATAAACTTAAATGCGAAGCAAGAAAAGTATCAGGTATCTATGGGTACAGAAGGCTCCTCAACTTGATAAGTACTTGGCTGGGGTATATGAAGAGGAGCCAACACATGCTAATACCCACCAACAAATGTATGTCATTGATTCTGTTAAGAGTATGGGTGGTGAAAGTTATACAAGCAAGCCTATGCTATTTACATAGTTTCTGCCAGAATGACTGCCATGATTTAGGTATACAGGGTAGGTTTCACAACAAAGTACTATCCTATGAAAAGCCAAAAAGTATTAGCCAGGTGTGGTGGGTGGAGCACATGCCTGTAATGCCAGTACTTGGGAGTCGTTGAAACAGGAGGATCACAGGTGTGAGGCCAGCCTCAACAACTCAGAGACCTTGTTTCAAAATTTAAAAAACAAGCCAGGCATGGTGGTACACACTTGTAATTCCAGTACTTGGGAGGCTGAGACAGAAGGACCACAAGTTTGTGTCCAGCCTCAGCAACTTAGTGAGGTCCCTTACAACTTAGTGACAGCCTGTTTCCAAATAAAAAATAAAATAGGGCTAGGGGTGTATCTCAGAAGTAGAATGCCCCTGAGAACCCCTGAGTTCAATCCCCAGAACAACAAAACCCTACAAAAATGATAATAAACATATATAATCAAAATATTTTTCTTGGCAGTACTGGGGATTGAATCAAGGGGTGTTCTACCTCTTCCAGACACCCTCAGACCTTTTAGTTTTTATTTGATACAGTGTCTCCCTAACTTACTCACTACAGTAGCCTTGACCGTGCTATCCTTCTGTCTTAACTTCCCAAGTACTGAGATTACAGGTATTTATGTCCAGAATTCTGTAGAGGTTCTTTTGAAAAACAGTTTGAGAAAAACCAAGTATATAATCTAAAGAAAGAAGCAAAGATACAAACTGTTCCTTGAGAAAAGAAAGCATCCTCAAGGCATGCCCTAGAATTCCAATATCTGTTCCTTCTGAAGTTTACAATAGCACATTACTACAAAAAGTGGGCAATCTCCTCTTTTACAACAATTTGCTCCTATAAACTTAGGAAGGGGCAGAGCCATAGCTATAAACGTTAAGTCACAAGTAGTAAGTAGTCAAATGCTCTCTACTTTCAAATGTTTTTTAGTTCTTTACTAACACAAAGATTCAATAAACGTATTCAATTTTAACTCTTATTCATTGAATGATTGATCAGTACTAGAAACTGAACCAGGAGCATTCCACCTCTCAGCTAGACCCCCAGGTAGGAAATTTTTTATTTTGAAGTAGGGGCTTGCTAACTTCCCTGAGTATCTCACTAAGTTGCCATGGCTGCCTTCAAAGCTGTGATCCTCCTATCTCAGCTTCCTGTAACTCTTTAAATAAAGAATTCACATCTTGGCATGGTGGCACAATCCTGTAATCCCAGTACTGAGGAGGCTAAGACAGGAGGATCAACACATTCAAGGCCAGCCTCAGCAACTTAAAGAGACACTCTTTCAAAATTAAAAAGGCTGGGACGTATAGCTTGGAGGTAGAATGTCCCTAGCGGGGGGAAGAGGAGGAGAGGAAAATTCATCTAGCTTAGGGTCAAATGATCATGAAATTAGGAGGAAGAGCACCATCATATAATCTACTATGGGAGCCAAAAATCTTTCACTTTGCACACAATAAGATATCCCCATTTTTTAAGTTAAAACCCTTCTATCATATGCCCAAAAAATGAAAGATGAAGGCTTATGAACACATTTTTAGTAGAAATCACAGCCTAAAAACCACCAGCATTATTATCTTCAGTTGTCAAGGTTTACTTAGACAACACAAAGATAAAATAACTCAAAGTTATGAGAACAAACTCATACTCATGAGAACATATGCTCATTTGAAATCTTAGATGATTTCTGAAAATTTTCTCACACTAATCCCTTTTTTAAGTACCACCACCTCTGCTATCTTTTTACAAATGAAATGTTACAACAGTAAAGACAGTTCTATGCTTAGAGTAACCAAAACCCAAGCTAGTTAGAGGCTGGAAAACATATTTAACAAATCAATCAGTATTTATAAAATGGTATACATCAATATACTATTTTATCTAGGATAAATAAAAGTTCTATCTTTCATCTATTTTCCTGAGATAAAAGGATTGTGAATCTTAAGATTCCATTGAGGGAAAGTAAACTTTCCAAATCATCAACTCTGGTCATTTTCAACATTTCCAGGTTTTAAGTTTCTGTAGTCAACAATCAGTTCAAATGTAAAATATTATGTACTAATTATCAGACATTAATAATAAGTCTGAAAAAAATAATGGGTTTGAGCTGGGCACAGTGGTGTACACCTGTAATTTTAGTACTTGGGAGGTTGAGGCAGGAGGATCAAAGGTTTTAGGCCAGCCTCAGCCACTTAGCAAGACCCTTCATAACTTAGGGAGACACTCTTTCAAAATAAAGAATACAAAGGGCTGGAAGTACCTCAGAAGTAGAATACTGCTGGGTCTGAAATTCTTAGAGAATATATGATTTACCAACTCCAAACACAAAACATCTCCTAGCGATACCAGACCATCTTCATACCACAGCACAGCAGAGCTCACTTTGTCCTTAAAATTTCCTAAAAACCAGGAATATGACTATGAGGAGCTAATGAGGTTCCCAAGAAGGGGAGTTAATAGAGAAAATGAGCTCAGATTTCCATTCACAAGTGGAATAAGAATAGAACTTATATAAAGGGGTGGGGGACAAACTGGGTAACCTGCCTCACCAAAAAATCCCAAGAATTGACTAATAATTCAAATAGCAGAGGATCCCTTGCACCCACCACCAGTGTTCCTATTACTAAAGTTACAGCAGTCATTAATATTAGCCCAGAGAGAGAGGCAATAAAATACATAAGTGAAATTTTCCTCTCCCAGCTCAAGAGCTCAAACTAAAATTGATTTTTGGATCTTCCTTAAAATGAAACAGGGGCTATGGTCATTTTCATTCAAAAGACTTAGCATTTACTCAGCCTTTTAAAGGCACTTTACCGTCATCAATTATTCCTCAGCACAGGATTACCCTGACCATTTCACTGATTCGGAAACAGATACCAACAGCAAAGAGGGCAGGAAGAGGGGCTATAGGAAGCATCTGGGAGGAACAGACAGGCAACTAAAAAGGAACACACCCAAAGAAAATGAGAGGTACATCTGGCTTTAGCTGACCATCATAACTCTTGTTATTTTTTAGCTCAGAGTGATTTGTGAAATATTTTGCAGGAGAAAAGTGCTTTAGAATTTTAAGTTAAAATCAATTACAACCTAAGGTACTTGGCCATCGAAATGTTACTGAACATTAAAAATACCCAATCTTCAGCACCAACAATGATCTATTTATACCAAGAACTCATCTTTTCCCTCAAGACTGATATGTTATCTATCTGACCTGAAAAATAATCTCATAAAAATGTATAGTTTTATATTATCATAATAAAAAAGCACAAAGATCACATAAGTCAGAAATAATTTAAAATTTGTGTAAAGAGTTATGACAAAAATATTCTAATTTTTCCCTTTAAGTAAAATGTTCTACATTCATAGTGATTTTCTTAGCTGGAATCCTGAGATATTCAGTAATAAAACTATTGGTGGGAAACCTTAAACACCCAGAAACTAGTGCACTTATGGTAGGTTCTGAATAAAATGTATTTTTAACTGAACTCCATGCTAAAGACAGTCAAATGCTTAATAAAGATGCGCTGGTTGATCCAAAAATAAAAAGAACTGAGCAATTGCCTCATGAAAGATACTGATACTACCTCTTTAAGACCCACCAATGTTCTTTGTACATTTATGATATCATCAGTATCAAAGCAATCTCACACACAATGTTAACAATTATTTTTTTCCAAACTATCAACTCCAAAACAAATCATGTTCTCTGGAGTTAATAAGCATGCACCCTGTCAAAGCTCATAAGGCTACACAATATATACAAAATTTGCTCAAATTTCGAAGCCATTTTAAATGTTTTTCAAAAATTCAGACTATTTTAAAGGTTACGAATAAAGCTATAGTATAGCCACACAAATACAAGACACTAGGTGAATGTTCATAAGCTCACACCCCCTTCAAAGTCCTAATGGACTCACTTCCAAAAGTTTAACATTCCTCTCGTTAAATACACAAAACCACAAACAGCCTAAAAGAATTCACCACTAAAAATGTTAAATTGGCAAGTACGGACAAAAATGGCAATGAGGGCAAATTTGTAATTACTGAAGATCATTCCCAAGTAGTTATTTAAAAGAAACACACATTTACAAATTACTATTATAATAATGGGGAGTTGTGCTCCATAAATGTACATTTTACAATACTCTCCCCTCAACAGAAATATGAATAGCTCTGGGACATTAAAACACAACAGCATCTGAAGTTACTTCAGGGGGAAAAAGTATCTCCAATAATTTTGAAAAGCATATAATTGTAAGAAAGTTCTTTGTCTCCCTGCTTGTTTCCCCCTTACAGATCCACTCCCTAGATAGGTTCTAAAGTCACCCTACAGGTGAGCCGGAAAATTTCATCTTTTAATTCTTCAAAACAGAAGCAAATTCCAAATTTTAACCACAACTTGTGCTGTACTACAAAAGCTTAACTACCTTTTTTAAAGTATCAGTATTCTTATATGGGACCATGTAAGGAAATATCTGAGCTGCCAACCATATGAGCAGAGAGGGTGACTACATACCAGCCCTTGTAACTATGTATATATATATAGCTCAAGGAGCAAAATCGATCACATCCCCCAATACCTTTTCGTTCTCTCTCTGCCACAAACACTATCCAGGTTTTAAAAAAAAGAGAAGAGAAAAAAAGATTTAAAAAGCCTATTTCAGGGCTATTTCTAAAAGAAAGCAGCAGTGGTCCCTAGTCTCCTGTCATGATGACATTGGGACCGCTGCCGCCTTGCAGCCCCTCGGACGACTTGGAGACCCCTGTACCTTCTACCCGTCCCAGACCCGCCATCCAGCGCCTATAGGACCCGCAGCATCCCCGAGGCGAGCGACCGGCGCCCCCGTCCCCGCCGGGAGCCCTGTGGTGCGCACCTGGCACCTGGCCTCCATCGGGCTCCCAGCCATCAGCGCATCCTTCCGGGCTGACGTTTCCTCCCTAAATCCAAAAGTTACTTCACAAGTCCCGGAAGGGGCGTCAGAGCCGGACCCCGCGAAATCAGCCCCGCTCGCAGCCCTGCTAACCCCGCGCGCTCCCCCACCCCGGCCCCGCCCCACCTACCCGGGAGAGGTCCGCCGGCGCTGCGGGAGCGCCAGCCGAGGGACCCCGCCGAGGCCCGACCGCCGCGGGCAACCTGGGCCCGCGAAGGGGCTCTGGGCAGTGAGGGGGCGGCGCGAGGGGGACGGGGAGGGATTGGCGAGGCGCGGCACACGGATCGCGAAGCCCCGGCCCCGGGGGTGAGGCCGCGGCCGGAGGGCGGGCGGGGTTGGCGGCGCCGGCGGGCCGCCAGAGGGGCGTTGAGGGGGCGTTCCCCGCGCGGGACGCGCTGCCCCAGGCGGCCCGCCGAGGACGGCCGGAGCCCCGGCCCCACGGGTCTGTCTCTCCGCCCTTCTCGGGGCCCGGAGTCACCACGCACCTCGGGTCTCGTCGGCGAGAGCCAAGAAATCCTGTCACACTTCGCCCGCGAGCCGGCAGCGGGCTTCACACCGCCGCCGCCATTTTTGAGAAGCCGCGCGCGGAGCCGCGCATGCCCCGCCACCGCCACGGCGGCCCCGCCCCCCACGGCCGGCCCGCGAGCTGCGGGAGCCGCGAGCGCCGAGCGCCGGCCGGACGGACAGACGCCCGCGAGCCCGCGGCGCGGGACGACGGCCACTCTGCGGCCGGGAAGCCCTGGGCCGGCGTCCTCCAGCACCCCCGCCGAAAAGAAAGCAGAGCCCGGGCACACCAGGCCCCGGGGTCCGCATCAGGTTTCAGCCCGGGCACTGGCTCCCCCGCGCCGAGCCTTCGCCGCCTGGCCACCACCCAATGGGGCCACCGCCGGAAAAAGTAGGCGCTCCCCTAGAAACTCCAACAACTGCAAGAGGCAGAGCAAAAGCAGCTTTTGAACACCAACTTGAGCAAAGCCACTCCTTAAAAAGTCTGTCTGTCTGCCACGCCACCCACTCTCAACTCTTTCTGGACGTAGCCGTTCTCTTAACCCAGACTCGAGCTAGACGCCGGGTTAACCGAGGGGGACTCACTCTCTCACTGAGATGAACCTCAGCAGAGTGCTCAGGACGGCAGGCTGGCGTCTCCTCTGCCTGCTCTCCCTAGCCCGGGCAGAACCCACACCGCCCGCAGGTGGAGGTCGCACCAACAGAGGAGGAGAGAGGAGTCTTAAAACTGCCTCCAATCTCACTGTTCACAATGCAGCAAAAAGAACCAGAGAAACATCAATCCCTCTTTCGGAATTTTAATATAAGCGGATTTTAAGCTTTTGCTTGAAAAATACAATCTGCTGTGTTAATCAAAAAGTAAACAACTGACAGTCTTTTCTCGACTCTTTCCAAAGCTGGATGTAGGTGTTGCATTCGTGATTAAAATACAACCATGATGTACTTTCCCGTGTGTGTGTGTGTGTGTGTGTGTGTGTGTGTGTGTGTGTGTGTGTGTTGGTGTTGGGATTGAAGCCAAGGGTGGTCTTCCTCTAAACTATGCCCCAGCTTTTTTCTCTATTTGAGGCTGGCCTCAAACCTTCCATCCTCCTGTCCTCCTCTTCGGTGTGGATGGGTTGGGAGACTAGGCATTGAACCCATGGCCTTTCCACCTCTGAACTATATCCCCAGCCCTATTTTTTTTTTTAATTTTAAGTTTGAAACACAATTTCACTAAGTTGCTGAGGCTGGCCTCAAATCTGTGATCCTCTTGTCTCAGTCTCCCACGTATTGGGATTACAGGTGTGTACCACTGCATCTGCTAGAATACAATGATCTCATCCACATCTTCATCCACAAGTTTTGCAGTATTAAGTGAACCCAAATTAAAGTGTTTTATTTTATCAAAACACTGCTGAATAGCATAAAATCAAATTGCTCTGTGCCAGGCATGGTGGCCCAAGCCTATAATCCAACAACTATAATTTGGGAAGCTGAGACAGGAGGATCACGGGTTTCAGGCCAGCCCTCAGCAACTTGATGGGGCCCTCGGCAACTTGGTGAGATCCTGTTTAATAAAAAAACAGGTGTGGTGTCACATACTACTAATCTCAGTACTTGGAAGGATGAAATAGTAAGATCACGAATTTCTGGGCAGCCTCAGCAATTTAGCAAGGTCCTCCACAATTTATTGAGACCCTGTTTCAAACTGTTTCAAAATTAAAAAAAAAATAGGGTTAGGGTGTAGTTACAAGGAAGAAAGCCCCTGGGTTCAATCTCCAGTAACACCCCCCCCACAAAAAATTGCTCTGATTTTGAATCTTTTAAAAGAATAATGCCATGCGTGGTGGCACACACTTGTAATCCCAGTACTTGGGAGGCTGAGATAGGGGAACCCAGATTTGCAGCCAGCCTCAGCTACTTAATGAGGCCCTCCACAACTTGTTAAATTTCTGTTTCCAAAAAAAGAATAAAAATTAGTGCTGAGAGATATAGCTCAGAGATAGAATGCCCCGGATTCAATCCCCAGTACCACAAAAAAAAGTTTAAAAGAAAAGATAAATTTTATTGCAAAGTCCAACTAAACTTTAAGGTGAAAATAAATTGATTAGGCTAATGTAATACCAACTGTATAATATATACAGAATATATTCAAATACATAATATCTATGACATACTGTATATATTATATATATGGTATACTACATATAATAATTATAGTAATATTATGTATACTATATACTCTATGTAATTCTGCATAAATAACACAGAATAGAAAGTAATGTATGTATGTATGTATGTATGTATGTATGTATCACATAGAAAATGTTTAAATGCTCCAAGGGAAAGTTTACAAAATTTTAAAGCCAGAAAGAAAACGAGGTTTTGTTTTGTTTTTGTAGTTAGGTTTGAACCCAGAAGGTATTCTACTTCTGAATTACAACACATACCCTATTTATTTTTTGTTTTTATTTGGAAACAAGGTCTCACTAAGTTATGGAGGGCATTAAGTTGCTGAGACTGCGGCCTGATGTGGGGTACACACCTTTAACTGCTGAGACAGGAGAACTGTAGCTTTGAAGACAGCCTCAGCAAGTAGTTGAGACTCTCAATCTAGCAAGACCCTGTTTCCAAATAAGAAATAAAATTAAAACTGCGCACATGGTGGCACAAGTTTATAATCCCAGTACTTGGGAGGCTGAGAAGGATGATCAAGGTTTGCGGCCAGACTCAGCTACTTAGTGAGGCCCTCCACAATTTAGTGAGACCCTGTTTAAAAAATAAAGAATAAAAAATAAGACTTGGTGTATCTGGGATGTAGAATGCCCATTTAATCCCCAGTATCGTGAAAAGAAAAAAAGAAGAAAAATATAAAATCAGGCTCCGTGTGTAGCTCAAAGGTATAATGCCTCTGGGTTCAATCCCCTGTACCCAAAACAAACAAAAACGGTTGCTGAGACTGGCTGTGAACCTGGGATCCTCCTGTCCCAATCTCCCAAGTACTGGGATTAAAAGTGTGTACCACCACATCCAGTTTACACTGGACCTTTAGATAATCTCTTAATAAGGACCAACCACCACTTTCCTGCCTTAGTAACTCCCTGCCAGAATGTGAACTTCCCTCCAAAATAAATCCTCAGCCTATAAATGGACATGAGCTCCATCCTTTACTGGAGATCCCCCTCCACTGCAGGTTTTATCTAAATAAAGCCAATTTTACCATAGAGCCCCCCATTCCTTCCCCACTCTTTCAATATCCTGATAAACCCATCAAAAATTGTAATATCAGAAATGAAGACTGTATTAACCAAGCATGGTGATTAACACCATAATCCCAGTATTTAGGAGGCAGAGACAGGTAAATTGTAGACTCAATGCCAGCATGCTTAACAAGAAGCTGTTTCAAAATAAATAAAAAGGGCTAGACGTATATCTTGGAGGTTGGAACAACCCTGGGTTAAATCGTCAGAGTAAGTGTGTAAGTATGTATGTGTGTGTGAAAGAGAGAGACACACACAATAGGTACTATTTATTAAGCACCTAGTATGTGCTAAAAATCATGAAAGTCTATTTTTTTGGTACTGGGGATTGAACTCAGGCATTTTACTTCCAAGCTACATACCTATTCCTATTTTTCACTTTTTATTTTGAAACAGGGTCTCACTAAGTTGTGGAGGGCCTCACTAAGCAACTGAGGCTGGCCATGAACCTGAAATTCTTCTATCTCATCCTCCCAAGTACTGGGATTACAAGCATGCACCACCACACCCAGCTCTATGCAAGTCTCTTTATACAAAAAACTCTAACATTCTCAGTGGATTTTTTCCCACCACTTTCCCATGAAGTTACTCTTAATCCCACTTTACAGATGAGAAAAATGAACATAGGTGGCAGAGTTAGATCCTGAACATATATTCAAACACTTCCTAACATCAATCATGTTTTTATCATATACTATATATAAGCAGTCAATAATAATTATTTTATCTACATATATACCCTAATTTTCCTCTTTTTGCTAAAATAAGTCAAAATATCACTTTCTTTTACATTATATGAAAGCAACTTGCACATAGTAGGGATTTGAAAAATAACTAAATAAGAGAACAGATTAATACCTTCCTTTATACTGATCAACTAATTTTGCCTTAAAAACTGAAAAGGAGATTCTTTGAACTAAAAAAGTAAAAACTAAGGCTGATAAAATCAAAATTTTCATCATGTATTTTTCAATAAAACCTTTTTGCTCCTATAATTTTCTTGACCTGGCTCCAAGACCTGTGACAATCTCAAAAAAGATACATCACCCTACCCAGTAATGCAAAATTCCCCTGTATCTCAAACCTGTGTAATTACTTCCTTTTGTTCCTTTCTTTAGAGTTTAAGATTAGCCAAATAGAATAAAAAGTTAATATTTGTAAGATAAGAAATTTTAATCTAGATTTTTATCAATATACATTCTTACACTGAGGTAATATTATTTGCATATACAAACTTAACATCACAGGATGGTTAATAAAGACTCCTAATTTTCCTACTTCACAAGCTTCTTTCTCCCCTAAAACACAGAAACCTAATTAAGCCTGGAAGGGACTAGAGATCCAAGTGCAACTATTACTAAATACCACTCATATTTTTACCTCGTTGAAAAATCCATACAGTAGGTATTAAATAATGAATAAATTAATTTAAATAGTAACTGAATTTATAATCTTCAGATCCTTGTTTCTAACAAATTGTTCCTTTTCCTCTCATTAATCCAACAACACATATTAAGATATAATTGGTTTTAGACTTATTGTTGATTTTAATAAACCCCTTTTCCTAACTTCAAATTAGTTAACTTGCCTTGAAAACTATCAGGAGGTGGAGTCTGTGATAGAAGGCTAGAGAAACTAGCTGAACAGGATGGCCACAGATGGCTGTGAAAGTAAGACTTTCACAATAGGATCTACCTGAATTCCTGAGTCCATCATTGCGATTCTTTAGAATTTTTTCATGCATTAGCTTTCTTTTCTTTCTTTTTTTTTTTTTTTTTTTGGTGGTACTGGGGTTCTTGGAAACCCTTCTACCTCCGTGCTACACTCCTAGACCTATTTTATATTTTTATTTGGAAACAGGGTCTTTTAAGCCAGCAAGGCGCAATTCTCCTGTCTCAGCCTCTCATGCGCAGGGATTACAAACGTGCGTCACCACGCCCGACGATCCTCATACTTTAAATATAAGTAAGTTAGACTTTTTTGTTTTTGTTTTCAACTGGGGATCAACTCCAGGATCATTTTACATATGAGCTACAACCTCTGCCTTTTGTTGTTGTTGTTTTAGTGTGGTACTGGAAATGGAACTCAGGGATGTTCTACCTCCAAGCTACGTCCCCAGCCCTAATTTATTTTTTTATTTTAAATTGGGTCTCAGTTGCTGAGAACCCCATAAAGTTGCTTAGGCCATCCTGTACTCTGCAATCCTCCTGTATCAGCCCCCCATGTACTGGGATTACAAGCCTGTACCACCCACCGTAATACTCAGCTTCAACTCCTCACTTTAAAAATAGTATGTTTGCTGTGTGTGGTGGTGCGGGGTTGTAATCCCAGTACTTGGGAGGCTGAGGCAGAAGGATTCATGGCCAGCCTCAGCTACTCAGTGAGGCCATTTGCAACTTAGTGAAACCCTGTTTCAAAATAAAGAATAAGTCAGGTGTGACACACACACTTGTAATCCCAGTACTTGGGAAGCTGAGGGAGAAAGACCACAGGTTCAAGGACAGCCTCAGCAAGTACTGAGACTCAATAACCTAAGTGGGACCCTGTTTCAAAATAAAAATAAAATAGTGCTGGGGTACATGTAGCTCAGAGGTACAATGCCCCTGAACTCAACACCCAGTATCACAAAAAAATGTTAGCACTGTCTGGAGTGGTGGCCTAACACATGTAATTCCAGTACTTGGGAGGCTGAGAAAGGAGGATCAACACTTCCAGGACAGCCTCAGCAAGTGGTAAGAATTTCAACCTACCAAGACTCTGTTTCAAAATTAAAATAGAGCTGAGGATTTGTTCGGAGATAGATTGCCCCTGGTTTCAATCCCCAATACCCCCCAAAAAGTAAAGTGAGGAATTGAAAAGGTATAAAGAATTAACACCACTTCAGTGAAAAACACTGATTACAGAAACTCTAAACCAAAGGCTTACCACATTAAAATATGTAAGATATAGCTCAAAATTAAACATCCAGTAAAAAAGTTTTAAAGCAGTAACCATATTTCCACTGTATACCATTTGTGAACACCTAAATTCTCATGATAGTAGTAGAGAAAGCACAGAGAGCTGGGGGTCTGGGTTAAAGTAGGCCCTGATTTTTGCTGGGAATGAGACTGATTCAAAGTGTACTATAACCCCACCAGACAGAAGTCTCTCTCAGGGCTGTTTTAGACCACCCAGCTTAAGCCAGTATCTAGCACTTGGGTACATCTGCACAAAATGAAATGCACATTTATCCCTCATTCAGGCAGGAGGTACTGACTGAGCCTATTGCATACAAGATCTTGTGCCAGATGCACAGTGCACAGATAAATTATTTCCCCATCATGCTGGTGATCTTACCCAGGGACTTACACATGCTAGGTAAGGACTCTACCACCAAGCACCATTCCGTAAAAGATCAATTTTAGTGGTGAGAGTTACCAATAAAGTTAACATATTGGTCATAGGACAAATACGTAATCACACTTGTTGAGCAAAAGGACTCTTAAATGTTTATGTAAATGAATAAAATGTTCCTTTGTGTAAAATCCTGTATACAGTAAATTTAGAACACTGAATTTAGACAATTTAAAATGAAAATCATTCAGAGAATACAACACTTTTTTTTCTTCAAAGAAGGTTTTAGCTTCTGTTTTGGGGGAATTTCCAACAAACTCTCCTTCACTGCAAGGTATCTTTCCAAATCTCACCCCTGGGCATCTAGAGAGAGGGAGTCAGTCAACCACACGGTCTAGAGTCTTGGGTCCAGCAGACCCTCAATAGCACAGTACTCTCAATGACTTCTCATCTTCCCTCCAGTGGTATAGACTACTGACCCATGTACTCAAGAAAAGAAGATGGTGGGAGATTTATGGCTTTGCATGATGCTTCAGTTAAACCCATAGTGCACACAACATTTTATTATATAGCATTGTCTAAAAAAGGGAAATAAACTCAGGTATGGTGGCACATGCTTGTAATCCTAGTACTTGGGAGGCTGAGACATGAGGATTGCAGGTTCGCAGCCAGCCTCAGCTACTTAGGCCCTCTACAACTTAGTGAGACCCTGTTTCAAAAATAAAAAGTGAAAATTAGGGCTGGGGGTGTAGCCATGAGGGTAGAATACCCCTGGGTTCAATCCTCAACACCACAGAAAAAAGAGTATATATATATATAAAAGAGAGAATATATATATAGTCTAGATCCAAAAATGTATATATATATAAAATATATATATATATAAAAGAGAATATATATATATATATATAGTCTAGATCCAAAAATGTCCAAAGCTTGACACCTTAAAGCATTAATGTCTTTAAGAATTAGATCCTTATTGTCTACTCTACTAGTACAGTTTTTACAAATAACAGGCAAACACTAAAGTTCCATAAAATGTTTTCGCAGTGCAGGATAGGCTAGCTTTTTGGTAATCTTTCAAAGGGAATAAGTACAAGTTATTTTTTGGTGTGAACAGCCCTAAGTATTTAAATCCTTGGTAAAAAGAAAAGTTTCCAACAGTCCCAAATATGGTTTACTATTTCTGAATTAGACATTCAGAATTATGTTAAAATGAACTTTTCAAAAATAATTACTTCAATAAATGAGTTGTCTTTAATTTCCTTTCTTAAGTGTTGGCTAAGTTGGGAAATGCTGTAAATGAGAAACAAACACTAGAAGTCAAATTACAGGAGTGATGATAAAAATTTCCTAGAGAGCATACTGTAAATAAAGTATGGAGCTGGGCATGGCTCCGCATGCCTGTAATTCTAATACTTAAGAAGCTGATATCTAAAACTCAAGTTTTTTATGATGTGGGGTTGGGTCCCAGGGCTTTACATATGTTAGACAAACAGTTTACCACTAAGCTGTCCCTCAGCCACAAACAATTTAAATTCAATTTGAAATAGCATCATGTGGCTAGTGGCAAACATTGAAAGCCAGACTGAGAGCACACTTCAGGATAACCTCCTGAAAGAAACTATAATAGAATCATTTGGAGTTAATAAGTTATGCTGGTTTCACAAACCTTTGATTTAGATATTAGCTAAGGGTGTGTGTGTGTGTGTGTACCTATGTTTCCTACTGGAAATTAAACCCAATGGGATACTACCTCTGAGCTATTACCCCAGCCTTTTACAATTTTTTTTTGAAACAAGGTCTTGCTAACTTAGCATTGTGGCTGGGAACCTTTTTTCCTCCTGTCTCAGTCTCCCTAGTACTGGGCTTATAGGTATGTGCCAATGCACCTGGTGTTACACCTAGTTTTGTTTGTACTACTGGGAATTGATCCCACAAGTGTTTTACCACTGAGCCATACCCTCAAAGCTTTTTGTATTTTGAAACAGATTCTTGCTATGTTGACCAGGTTGGCTTTGAACCTGTAATTCTCTTGTCTTAACCTTCTAATAGCTGGGAATACAGACATGCACCACCATGTCAGGCTTTGTTTTATTTATGGAACTGGGGATTGAAGTTAGGGACCTTCTACCTCAGAGCTATACCTCAAGCCATATTTTATTCTTTATTTTTTTTTTATTTATTTGGTGGTACTGGGGGTGGACCAAGGGGCTTTCTACCTCCGGGCTATATTATCAGACCTATTTTATATTTTATTTGGAAACAGGGTCTCACTAAGTAGCTGAGGCTGGCTTCAAACCTGTGAAATCCTCCTGTCTCAGCCTCCCCCAAGCGCTGGGATTACAAGCGTGCACCACCACGCCTGGCTTCTTATTCTTTATTTTGAAACAGGGAATCACTAAATTGCAGAAGGCCTCACTAAATAGATGAGGCTGGCCATGAACCTGTGATCCTCCTGTCTCCGCCTCCCAAGTACTGGGATTAAGCATGAGCCACCATACCCGGCTCACATCAGGCTTTATTTATTATTTACATTTTGAATTTCTGAATAAAATGTTTAGTTCTTTGAGGATAAGAATGGTTATTCCTAATTTTTAAATCTAAAAGCTTATTTCCCAAAATATATACTTGTTGACTCAACCTAACCAATAATGAGACCCAGATAAAACAAAGTCATAGTATGTGAGTGTTTGCTAAGTGTGTGGGAGTGTATGCTGGGAATTGAACCTAGAGTCATTGAACCTCCAAGCTACACCCATCCCTACTTTATTTTTTATTTGGAAACAGTCGCTAAGTTGAATAGGCTGGATTTGAACCTATGGACCTTCTATGTCGGCTTCCTAAATACTGGGGTATTAGGTTATAATTATAGTCATGTGCCACAACATGTGGCTTAAAATTACAACATTTTAACTACAAAAACAAAAAAGAACCCCCCCCAAGCTGGGCATGGCAGCAGCACACTTGTAATCCCAGTACTAGGGAGGCTGACACAAGAGTATTGCGCAGGTTCAAAGCCAGCCCCAGCCACTTAGTAAAGCTCTCAGCAAAGTAGTAAGACTCTGTTTCCAAATAAGGAAATATAAAATAGGTCTGAGAGTGTAGCCCAGAGGTAAAAAGCCCCTTGGTTCCATTCCCAGTACCACACCAGTACCACACACAAAAAAAGATTCCCCCGTAAAAATGAACATTTGCCTATGAAGCAATAACACTTCTATAGACATCAAGAAAGCATAAAAAAGAAATAGCAAAATAGACTCCTAATAATTATGAAAGGGATATACTTAGAATCAGAAAACACTGGATAAGTACCTGCCTTCCACATATTATTCTCATTATTATGCTTTATAACTTATATTTTATGATCCTAGGTAAATAAGATAGAAAAGAAAGGCTTAAAATTAATAAGCAAACACTTCCAAATTCTGAAGTTAGAAAAAAGAATAAACTCAAGGAAATTTAAAAAAATAAAACTAAGTAAGAAAAAAAAAGAATAAACTCAAGGAAATTAAAAAAAAACCAAGTAAGAATATCAATGAAATGAAAAACAACATAGAATGGAGATTAGAAAGACTAAAAGTTCATAAAAAGTCACAAATGAGGATGGTTGTATATGATCAACACACTCTGTATATGTGGATATATCAAAATCAATCAATTAGTATATAATATGTCATTAAAAAATATTCACATCCTAGGCAGGTGTGGTGGCTCATTCTTGTAATCTCAGTACTTGGGAGGCTGAGACAGGAGGATCACAGGTTCACAGCCAGCCTCAGCTACTTAGGACCACCAAAACTAAGTGAGACCCTGTTTCAAAACAAAAGAGTAAAAAATTGGGCTGGGGTTATAGCTTGGAGGTAGAATGCCCCTGGGTTCAATCCCTAGTCCTAAAAAAAAATCACATCTTTAATGCATTGTTTTCAGATTAATCTGAAGATCCCGTGCAATTCCAAACAAATTTTGAAGAGAGTTTGTTTAAAAACCCCAATAAGCCAGATGTGATAGTGTATGTGTGTAATCCTAGTACTTGGAAAGTAGACAGGAATATACCAAGTTTGAAGAAAGCATCATTAGCTTAGTGAGACTGTTAGAAAGTTTAAAAAAAAAAGAAGGTAGAATGCCTCTGCATTCAATCCCCAGAATCTCATACATACCCCCCTCAAAGAGGGGAGAGAATGAGAAGAATCTAAGCCCAGTGGTGCATGCCTGTGATCCCAGTACTTGGGGAAAACATGGGAGGATCATAGGTTCCAGGCCTGTCTAGAAATCAGCAAGACTATGTTACAAAATAAAAAAATAAAACAGTCTGGGGTATAGCTCAGAAGTAGAATGCCCCGAGTTGGACCCAATAGAACATGCCCGCAATCCTAGTTTCTGGGAGGCTGAGACAAGAGAATCATAAGTTGGAGGTCAGCCTCAGCGACATAACAAGATCCAGTTTCAAAATAAATTTAAAATAATAGGAAGGGGCCAGGCGTGGTGGCACACACTTGTAATCCCAGTACTTAGGAGGCTGAGACAGGAGGATCCGGGTTCGCAGTCAGCCTCAGCTACTTAGTGAGCCCTTCCACAACTTAGTGAGACCATGTTTCAAAATAAATAATAAAAAATAAGGCCGGGGGTGTAGCTCAGAGGTAGAATGCCCTTGAGTTTAATCCCCAGCACCACACACACACACACACACACACACACACACACACACACACACACACACACACACGAAGGGCTGGAGGTTTAAAATGGAGGTAGAATGCCCCTATATTCAGTCTCCAGTACTCCCACCTCCCGAAAAAGAACCTGAATGTCAGTGGGTTCATTCAATTTCCTGTACCAAAAGAAAACTTTTATTAAAGAGAAAGAAATAAAACACCCACAATATTTCTAAAGTGGAGAAAGGACTTGGTCTTCCTGGCTTTAGGACTAGCTAAAATGCAATGATAAATAAGACAATTATTCGGTAAAAGAATAGAATAGCAAATCCACATATAGTCCCCATTACAAGTTACAAATTGGAAGAAGATACTTTCAATACACACAACTAGAGTATATCAAAAGCTTCTAGAATAAGGAAAGTCTAAGAAATGAAATACTAAATAAGGGGCAAGCCAAACATGGTAGTACCATGTCTTTTTATTTTTATTGTGGTAATGAAGTTTGAACCCAGGGACATTCTACCTCCGAGTTATACCCCAGCTCTATTTTTTATTCCTTATTTTGAAACGGGGTCTCACTAAATTGCAGAGGGTCTCACTAAGTAGCTGAGTCTGGCAGTGAACCTACGATCCTTCTGTCTCAGCCTCTCAAGTACTGAGATTACAAACGTGCATAACCATAGGCAGCTAGAGTACAGTGTCTTTAATCCCAGTATATGGGAGCCTGAGACAGGAAAATCATAGGTTCCAGGACAGACTCAGCATCTAAGTGAGATCCTCAAAACCTAAGGAGACCCTGTTAAAAATAGTAATAAGAACTAGGATGTGGATCAGAGATAGAATGTCCCTAGGTTCACTCCCCAGTACCACCAAAAAACAGGCAAAAGGCATAAAGAGACATTCTACCAAAAAAAAAAAAATGCTGAGCAATGAATATGTCAAAAGACTACAACATTATTATCAGGAAATTCAAATTGAAACAGCAATGAGGCAGTACTTACTCTCATTAATTAGCCAAGCTTTAAAAGACATAAAAGTCTGACAATACTGAGTGCTGACCTGAATACATTTGAACAGAATTTTTACATATTGTCCTTAAAAAGGTAAGTTGATGCCGGGCGTGGTGGCACACGCTTGTAATCCCCACACTTGGGAGGCGGAGACAGGAGGATCGTGCAGATTCAAAGCCAGCCGTGCTGGCTTAAGAGACCCTGTTTCCAAATAAAAATATAAAACAAAGGGTCTGGGAGTGTAGCCCAGAGGTAGAAGGGCTTTCAGAAACCCCAGTACCACCAAAAAAAAAGGTAAGTTGATATATATAACTGATTTACTTACTTATTTATTTTTAGTCCTGAGCTACAACCCCACCCCACCCTTTTAATTATTTATATGAAACAGGGTATCTTTGCTGGGATTCTCACTAGATTGAGAAGATTAACCTCAAACCTGAGATCCTTCTTCTCAGCCTGGGAAGTTGTATGATTATAAGCATGCCAAACCATGGCATTTTTGTTTTATTTTTTATCTTTTCAGTGGTACTTGAAACTGAAACCAGAGGCATTCTACATTTTAACTACAGAACCAGGCCATCTGATTTTTATTTTCAAACAGATTCTAAGTTCTGGAGGACCTCAAAGCCTCTGGGGCTGTACAGGAAACTGAAATCCTACTCTATAAGCCTACCAAGTACTGTCATTACAGCTATACCCCACAGCTCCCAGCTTATTACTTATATACATACTTTTTGTGATACTGGGGATTGAAACTAGGAACATTCTATATCGAAGCTACATGCTCAGCCCTTTTTAAATTTTATTTTCAAATAGTTTTACTTAGTAGTCTCATTACTTCCTGAGGCTATTCTCCAACCTGCAATCCTGTCTCAGCCTCTCAAAGAGCTGGGATCACAAACGTGCATCACCACGCAAAACTTTATTTATTGTGGTACTGGAGGTGGAACCCAGGGGCTTTTCTACCTCTGGGCTATACTCCCAGACATATTTTATTACTTTATTTGGAAACAGGGTCTCACTAAGTTGCTAAGAGCCTCACTAAGTAGTTGAGCCTGGATTTTTTTTTTTTTGGCGGGTCTGGGGATGGAACCCAGGGGCATTCGACCTCTGAGCTACACCCCCAGCCCTATTTTTTATTCTTTATTTTGAAACTAGGTCTCACTGAGTTGTAGAAGGCCTCACTAAGTAGCTGAGGCTGTCTGCAAACCGTGATCCTAAGGTCTCAGCCTCCTGAATGCTGGGGTTACAAGCATGTGCCACAACGCCCGGCTGAGGCTGGTTTTGAAACTGTGTGATCCTCCTGTCTTAGCCTCTGAAGCGCTGAGATGACAAGCGTGCGCCACCACACTCAGCTAAGACTTTATTTTTAATTTTAAAAAAGGTATCACTAAATTTCCAACCTCACAAGTACTAAGTCTCCCAAGTATTCAAATTACAGGCATGGGCCAAGGTAAAGCCTTTGGCAGAGACTCATAAGTGAACGATATAGAGAAGGAAAGGGGCGAATAAAAATTTGAATAACAATCTAGTAAGGACATGGAAATCAGGCCAAGGAGTTGAATAAGAAAAACTGAATATAAAGAAGTGTTCACAGAGCCAGGCATGGTGGCACACACTTGTAATCCCAGCATTTGGGAGGCTGAGATAGGAGGACCCAGGTTCACGGCCAGCCTCACTACTTAGTGAAGCCCTTTTCAACTCAGTGAGACCCTGTTTCAAAATAAAGAATAAAAAATAGGGCTGGGAGTGTAGCTAAGAAGTAGAATGTCCCTGGGTTCCATCCCCAGTACCACAAAAAAAAAGTGTTCACAGACAGGCATGGTGGCACATACCTGGTCACCCAATACTTGGAAAGAACAGAGAGTTGTATGGCAATTTTTTGAAACCAAAACCCAGAAACTTAGCAGGACACTCTTTTAAACTTTAAAAAAAGAGAGGGGGGTTGGGGTGGGTATGGTGGTACATGCAGGCAATTCCAGCTTTTTGGAAGCTGAGAGAGAAGGATCAAGGTTCTCTGACAGCCTCAGCTACTTAGAGAAGCTCTTCGCAACTCAGCGAGACCCTGTTTCAAAACTGAGAGAGACTTAAGCCAGGCATGGTGTGGTGGCGCATGCTTGTAATCCCCACACTTGGGAGGCGGAGACAGGAGGATCTCGCAGGTTTGAAGCCAGCCTCACTGGCTTAAGAGACCCTGTTTCCAAATTTTAAAAAAAGTATAAAAAATAGGTCTGGGAGTGTAGCCCGGAGGTAGAAGGGCTTCCAGGAACACCAGTGCCCCCCCAAAAAAAAAGGTGTCACTCGGAGATAGAATGCCCCTGGGTTCTATCCCCAGTACCTAAAAGAAAAAAAAAAGAAAGAAAAAAAAGAAAAGAAAAAAGAAAAAAAGAAAAGAAAATATGCAAAGGGAAAGGGGTTGGAGAAATGCTCATAAGTAGAATGCCTGTGGAGTCAAATCCAAGGGCTACAAAAAAAATACATAAAGAATTAAATGTCTTGGGGTAAAGCTCGTAGGTTGCACGACCACAGTTAAGTCCCCCATACAACCAAAAAACTATGAAAGGAAAAACAATAAAAAGGATACCCAAAACATTCATTCTCTGAGCAAAGGGTTCATTATTACTTAAAAATATAGTTAATAAACTCAAGACTAAGCCGGGCGTGGTGGCGCACGCTTGTAATCCCAGCATTCGGGGGGCTGAGACCCGAGGATCGCAGTTTGCGGACAGCCTCAGCTACTTAGTGAGACCCTGTTTCAAAATAAAGAATAAAAATTGGGCAGGGGGTGTAGCTCGGAGGTCAAATGCCTCTGGGTTCCATCCCCAGGCCCGCAAATAAATAAATAAATAAATAAATAAATAAATAAATAAACAAACAAACTCAAGACTGTGAGAAATAGCTATCTCGGAAAGCTACCGCCACCGCTTGTAGGGCTGACAGTTGACAACAAAGGACCCAGAAGGTTCTAGAAGGTACCACCCCCATAAGGCTGAAATTATCTTGAGATGGAATGGGGGGGGGCAAAGAAAAATTTCACCTACCATCGCACCGAAGATGGAGGGAGGGATTCTTCAAGAGAATCCCCTGGAAAAACAGTGCTATCAACCCTCCGTATCGCTAGCGGTGGCAAGACATGGACAGCGGGCAGCACGCCACGCTACGCCTCGCCTCGCCTCGCCAAGCCGCCAGGCGCAAAGGCTGATGGGAAGAAGAGATCAGAAGTAGAAGAAACGAAAGGAGCCAACCAGAAACAGAAACGTCATCCACCATTCAAGAACAGCGACCCTTATTGGCCGACTGGAACAAAGCGCCTGAGGCAGAAAATAATTTTTTTTTTTTTTTTTTTTTTTTGTGGTACTGGGGTTCCTGGAAGCCGTTCTACCTCTGGGCTACATTCCCAACCCTATTTTATATTATTTTTACTTGGAAACAGCGTCTGTTAAGCCAGCGCGGCTGGCTTCGAAACTGCAGGATCCTGTCTCCGCCTCCCAAGCATGGGGATTACAAGCTTGCGCCACCATGCCCGGCGGAAAAGAAAATTTAAAGTGCAAAGAGCTAGAGTTACAAAGGAAAAAGAAGGGGTTTCTGGTGCGGCCATGGATAAATACATGAAAATTGTGGATCCTGGCATTTATCTGAACATAGAGGATTGGGGGGGGAGCCAGAAAAAAAAGAAAATGCTTGGAATTGCAAGCAGGAGACAATATACATCCATCAAAATCCTAAGAAACTCCACAGTATAAGAGACTAGTAGGTTAGAAGAGATACTGGTAACTTCTGTCTGTCAGGCAAGACTAATCTACAGTTCTAGCAGCCAGAGTAGTAGTTACCCCTAGAGGACGGAATACAGATAGGGCATGAGAGGGCCTCATGAGAGGGCCTTCTGAGGTTGCTGGAAACAGCATCTCTCTTGATGTGGGTGGTAATTAAATGCGTATAGGTAGAAATCAAGTGCGCTATTAGGGTTTCTTCACCTTACTGTATATTATGACTTAGTTTTTAAAATAATACTTTGCTTCTAGAATGAGGTTATTTTTACTTCTTTGAGTAAACGTGGAAGGTAAAGAAGAAAGTAGTAATGGCCAGGCCTGGTGGCGCACATCTGCAATTCCAATATTATGGAGTTGAGACTGTAGGTTCACAAGTTCACATGCACCTGTAGCTACATAGCAAAAACCTCAGCAAATAGGGAAACTGTATAGAAATAATTAAAAAGTAAATAAAACAGGGTTGAGGGCTTAAATCAGAGGGAGTTTAACCCCTGGGTAAAATCCCCAACACCCCCCCCACACACACATTCTGACAATATAAGGTTTTGATAATGTGGAACATAATAACTCTTCATAGACTACTGTTGAGAATGTAAATTAATAAAACTCCTTTGGAAAACAGCTGCACATTATGTAATAAGGTTGAAGAGAAGCAAAGCCTATGGACTAGAATGTGTATATAGCCTAGAGAAACTTGTATCCAAGCACTGTACATCCAGATAAATTCTAAGCCTACTCATACCAGCATAATTCATGTATTATGCATAAGAAACAAAATCATGTATTATGCATAAGAAACAAAATCAAGCTACAGACAGATGAAAATATATGTTGTGGCATATTAAGTCAATGGAATGCATACTCTATAACAAATGCACAGTTATGAGATATGGATGAAATCTCAAAAATATTTAATATAATAAGATAAAATCTAAACAAAATGATTCTATTCTATATGTAAACCTTTTCTCCTTTAAATTCTTTATATTACATATTTTCTCACAGTGACAGAACACTGATAAGCAAAGCTTTCTATTGTTACTATAACAAATATAAAAAACAATGGCTTAACGAAAGTGGACATTTATCTCATACTTCCAAAGAATCTGAGTACAAGCTTGTAATTTTATATAGATTCAGCCTCTTTTTCTGACCTTTTGTCTAAATCAAGATAACTAGTGATAATGTTTAAAGAAAAATAGCTCCACCTTTGTGGAACAGCAATGGCTATACCTAAAATGAAAGTGTTATCTGCTTAAACTTTGATTTGTCTAAAAATGCCCTGAGTTCCTCTTCACATACTCCCTAAAGGTTTTCTTTTTCTTTTCTTTTTTTTTTTCAAGGTCTGGGGGTGGAACCCAGAGGCATTTGACCTCCAAGCTCCATCCCCTGCCCAATTTTTTATTCTTTATTTTGAAACAGGGTCTCACTAAGTTGCGGAGGGCCTTAGTAGCTGAAGCTGTCCCTGAACCAAGATCCTTCTGTCTCAGCCTCCCAAATGCTGGGATTATAAGAGTGCACCACCACACCTGGCTTCCCTAAGGGTTTTAGATCATTGTTATCATAAAATTATAAATTAAGACAGAAGACTTAAGAGATAAGGAGAAAACCTGTTTTGTGTTACCTGTTTGCCCTTATGAAAACTAGAGAATAGATGGTTGTTCTGTAAATGAGAAAAAAAGGGACAAAGATCAAAATATTTCCCCACCCCATAAAGTAAACAATGGTAATAGCTACTGGAAACCTTCATGTGACAAGTGACCTCTTAAATAATTTGTGGCTGTTGGAGAATCTTCCTCATGTTGATTAGTGGCCTCCTGAATAATTTGATTTGGTGTCAGCCTGGACTGGTAGACCTTGCCCAGAACATCCTCTACTGTATATATTCCACTATGTTTAGTAAATATCTATAACTCCCTTTCCACTGTCTATAAAGATACAATTCCTGAAAATGAAAGCCACAGATATTTATTGGCTGTCTATGCTTATGTATATCTGTACCAATGAATGTATTGTCTGTTGTCTACATGGTACAAAAAAACAGACTTATAAATGAGAACACGAAAAACAATACCAGCAGCAACAAAATGGTTCAAATGCTGTTTAGTTCACATACCTTAAGCCTGTAACAGATAGCTTTAAAATTAAAAGATCTTTTGAAGACTTTTTTTAAATACAAATTTGAAAAAGTTAAAAGACAAAGTAAACTCAATAAATATAAGGACTTTTTCTTTTTTTTTTCTTTTTTTTTTTTTTGGTGGTACTGGGGTTCCTGGAAACCCTTCTACCTCTGGGCTACACTCCCAGACCTATTTTATTATTTTTATTTGGAAACAGGGTCTCTTAAGCCAGCGCAGCTGGCTTCAAACCTGCGTGATCCTCCTGTCTCCACCTCCCAAGCGCAGGGATTACAAGCGTGTGAATATAAGGACTTTTTAATTTGTATTTTAATTTAAAAAAGTTAAGAGAAATAGAGAAATGCTTTTAGGTGGGAAAGGATTTAATATGGCAATATTTTTGTTCTAAATGACTAAATTATCCTGAAAAAAGAAAACTAACAATAAAAATTAGAAGTTTAAGCAAGTCACTATATAGGTTTGAGGACATTGCAAATGAGGGTGAAATATGTTGTGCATCTGCGATTAGCTTATAAAGTTAGATATGTGGTTTTTTTATATATGCAAAGTAAAAATAAGTGATCACCTTATTCAATGTATATTGTAACTGATGTTTAGTTCCATTCAAACTACCCTATCAGCCGGGTGTGGTAGCACAAGCTTGTAATCCCCACGCTTGGGAGGCTAAGACAGGAGGATCACAAAGGTTCGAAGCCAGCCTCAGCTACTTAGTGAGGCTCTCAGCAACTTAGTGAGACTGTTTCCAAATAAAATATAAAAAAAATAGGTCTGGTAGTATAGCCTGGAGGTAGAAAGACTCTGGGTTCCACCCCCAGTACCACCAATAAGTAAAAAAATTAAAAAAAAAAACCTGCCCTACCATTTAGGACATGGTTTATATCTATTTGCTTTGAGTGAATATTTTTATTCTATAAAAGAGATACAAATGCCCATCAGACAGTAAACCAGTTTACAATTATTACCACTGTTTTCTCAACTTACAAAAGGTCTAGATCTATTGTTTGTGTCAATGCTGTTAATCTACATAGATCTGTAATTATAGTTACGTGAGCCATAAATTCTGCATTTCAATCCAATAGTAAATGCTAAATTATCATAGTTTAACTATTGTGTAACTATGATGGTAAATATACTAGCTTCTTTCTATCAAACATATTTCTGTTTCTCAAGTATCTTCTGAAATATAAAGGTTAGGAGAACATTTACCCATCTGGTGCCCTCAAAACCAAAATATTTACTATTGATACATTTTTTCTGTTCTATTTTTGTATTTTTCTAAATTATATTACAACCAAATTGCAGCAAATGTAAGTAGAGGTGCTCAAACACTTGACATCTACAATATACCACTCTGTTGATTTAAACACTTGACATCTACAATATACCACTCTGTTGATTAAAAATTGGGCATTAATTAGTATATATTTACATATATAAACACATAAATTTATCGAGGTGTATTTATATCATCAAATATTACAAGAACTATTATACAAACTGAATTTCTCCTGACTCTAATAACTTGACTTTGCATTTTCCTTGTAACTCTTCATGACTGTTATCTGTTAAGCTAAGCAGATTGACCAAAACAGCATTTTGACTTTATAGCCATCACCGGGAAAACAGGCTGAAATATTGGCCCCTTTCATTAAAAAGGACTGATATTGATATTCTGAAGGTTCAACAACTGGGGTTTGGAAAATAATCAGAAAATAAAAGGTCTAAGATAAAACATCCAATATTGTGGTATTTTCTCTACAAGGTCAAATAGGACCCAAAGCAATTGATGGGAGTCCTAAGGGTTTTCCAATTTTGCCAAGTCAGCTCACTCTCTGAACAGGGGGATTTCTAAGATCCCAGAGACTTACCACCACCAACACATACTCTTCAAAAAGGATGGTTGGTGACGAGGGAAATATCCTTGATGCTTCGAGGGAAGCAACCTGAAACACAGCACAACTGACAGAAAGAAAAGCTTCACAAAATCCCCATGAGTAACCCTGAGGAGCCTTCACAAAGTTTAATAACAAAATAATTTTGTTATGTTGGACTCAAAAAGGGCTACTTTTTTGGTCTTAATTACCCCACAGGAAAGCGTAGACATGAAAAGGCGAGTAATTCTGAGGTAAAAAAGAAAAAGCCATGCTTATGTTATCATTTAAATGTTCCCTCATACTTTAACATGATATCTTCTGATTTTGGCTCCCCTTTTTGCACATGACACATTTCCCTAGATGCCCTATACCGAGTGTCCCACTTGTCTCCCACCAATCCAAATTACCCTAACCAATGGATCTGCATTGTTCTGACTTCTACTAAATCTGGCCAAATTCACAGAGAAGAATAACCCCCCTTATACGCTCTAAAAATACACTTTCAGCCCCTCACCAGAGCCACTCTTTCAGGCAATATTCATGCTAGCACAATGTGTAGCCAAATCTAGACACTCTTAAAGAATACCTTCATGGCTAGAGTCCTCTGCATCAGAATTCTATCTCAATATGAGATTTTATTCCTCTATTAAACTTCAGCCTACCACTTAAGCCTTACAGATAATTGATCAGGAATCTGTATCCTGATTCATTCTGTTCCCCCTAGAGCCCTGTCCCCAACAAACAAACTGTCCCTGTCCACTTGTTCAGGCTAGTGATACACGTCAATTTCAACCTCTCTGGCATGGGATCACATTTGCACTATGACTGGAAAAAGCTGGAGTCTCCTTTGTGCCCACATACTTTCAAACAACTATTTAAAACTATAGAGAAAATGTCCATTACCTGGCCTACTCTATCACAAACCTCTAAAACCAAATTGACCTACTGGTAAGAGTCAAGCTCCTAAATATATGAGGATTACATTTTCCTCACTGCTGAAAGGAAGGCTTCTGGCTTATTTCTACAGCACAAGTATGTTTTTATGTTTAACAATCCAGAAGAGTTTGTGACACAATCCAAAAAAAGAAGACCCAAACTTCAGAAGCAATCAAGTAGTACCTGAGGATACCGGCCAAACATCCTGAAACGGCACCCTGTATCACTCCAATTATGACCCCCCTTCTCATTCTGCTTATTGTAATAACCTTTGCCCCTTGCATATTAAGTTGAATCTAATAATTTTTTCATATAGCCTCAACTGTCATCAAAACTGCCACTTAAAACATTACAGTACTGTTCTCCTCCTCAACAATTTGTATATAAAAGGCTACCCATCCCTGCTGAACTCAACATCATCATTTGTGAGAAGCAGGTATAGAAATTACTTGACATCCTTTCCCCAAACCCTAAGAACCTTCCCAAAATCATGCTTCACTTCTATTAAGAAAAATAATGCTCTAGGTATGGTGGTGCACACGTGTAATCCAGCATATGAGAGGCTGAGACAGGAAGATCACGGTTCAAGGACAGCCTCAATCTGTTAGTGAGGTCCTTTGCAACTCAGTGAAATCCTGGCCCAAGAATTTTTTTAAAATAGGACTAGGAGTATAGCTCAGAGGTAAAATGCCCCTAGGTTCCATTCCAAGCATAACAAAAACAAATGTAAAATGTTGAGTCCCAAACATGAGTGTCCCCATCTTGTGAAGAAGTGTCATTTTTCAGGCCTCTTGTTAACCAGAAAAGTAAAAAATCTTACTCAAAAACACTCACCTCCCACCATTAATTTTCCTCATTGTCTTCTCCAAGCTGTGCCTGATAAATGTCTTATTTATCTTCTCCCTCTGCTTTTGGAAATTCCCATTGTCTTCCTTAAACCAGGTCTAACAACTAACTCCCCTCAACAGCCTCCCTAACAATATCTAACACCACTCTCCACTGCCCTGTATAATTTCCTCTTAAACAACCTATATGGGCTTCTTGTTTGTAAGCAGACACAACTCCAACATTTTCTGGAGCTACCCCTGCAGGTTTTATTCCAATAACCATGTATTGCCAGTGAGCCATTTCCCATCATCTACCTCACACCAAAACCTTTAAACCTCATTTAAATATTTAAAATTGCTTATTTTAAAAGAGAGGATAAATTAAGAATGCTTTACAATCCAAAAAAAAAAATTCATCTAGATTTGGGTATGACTGTGTGTGTGTGTGTGGTACTGAGAATTGAACTCTAGGGCACTCTGTCTCTGAGTTATACTCCCAGCCCTATTTTTTTAAATAGTGTTTCACTAAATTGAGAGGGCCTCACTTTATTTATTTATTTATTTTTGGTGGTACTGGGGTTCCTGGATGCCCTTCTACCTCTGGGCTACACTCCCAGACCTATTTTATACTTTTTTATTTTTGTAAACAGGGTCTCTTAAGCCAGCGCGGCTGACTTCAAACCTGCATGATCCTCCTGTCTCTGCCTCCCAAGTGCGGGGATTACAAGTGTGTGCCACCACGCCCTGCTCACTTAATTTCTAAAACTCGTCTGGAACCACTGATTTGCCTAAGCCTCCCAAGTACTAGGATTACAGTGATCTGCCTCCATCCTCAGGAAGAATGAATTTAGAAAACTGAAGGCAGGGTGTTCTGGCACACATTTGTAAGCCCAGCATTTGGGAGGCTGAGAAAGAAGGATACCATTTTGGTGATGGCCTCAGCTATTTAGTGAGGCCCTTTGCAACTCAGTGAGAACCTGTTTCATGATAAACTATATAAAAAAATAAGGCTGGGGGGTGTAGCTTGCAAGTAGAATGCCCCTGAGTTCCATCCCCAGTACAGAAAGAAAGAAAGAAAGAAAGAAAGAAAGAAAGAAAGAAAGAGAAGGAAAACCAAGGAACACAGCATTGTTGACTTGATGATCAGGCATATGGAAAGAGTAACAGAAAATGCTTTGAGCCCTTTAGCATTCAAAGGCTTAAATTCAAATAGCCCAAGATTGAGTAAAATGAATTCAAAGGCTTGCATTTACACATAGCTCAAAATTAAACATTCAATACAAATTTGAAAGAAGTATTTCTACTTCCAATATACATGGTTTGTGAATATCTAAGTTCTTGTGATAGTAGAAGAAATATCATGGGAATTGAGGATCTTGGGCGGGAAATGGGTAAGGACTAATTGCATATATGCCTGCATTATCTTGTACCCCAATAAGATGTATGACTACAATGCACCAATAAAATTAAAAAAAATAAAGTAGGCTCTGCTTTTTTCTGGAACTGAGACTGATTTAAAGTTCACCGGATTTTAAGTTGATTGAAAAACAACCCCACCAGATAAAAGTCCCTTCTCAGGACTATTCTAGACTCCAAAGCCAAAGGCCGTATCTAATACTGGGATGTATCTGTATGACATGAAATACATGTTCATCCTTCATTCAGGGAGGAAGTACTAAGACATCACATGCCAGTTCCAGTGCAAGATGCACAGTCTAAAGAAAAATAAATTCTTTTTCCCCACCATACTGGTGTTTTACCAAGGGCCTAACACAAGTTAGGTAAGGACTGTACAACCAAGCATCATTCCTTAAATAAGCAATTTAAATGGTGATACTTACCAATAAAGTTAACATGTTGTGGAGAGGCACAAATAGGTAATTATTTGTTGAGCAAAGAGACACATGTTTATATAAGTGAATAAAACAGTACTTTGTGTAAAATAAATTTACTGTATGCAATAAATTTAGAACATGGTAAAATTAAAGGACATAAAATGAAAATTATTAAGATAATATTCCCCTTTTTTTACTCAAAGATATTGTTTAGCTGCTAGTTAGAGGAAATTCCAAACAAACTCTCATTAACTGCAAAATTTCTTTCAAAACCTTGCCTCTGGGCATCTAGAAATAGAGTGAGTCAACTACATGGTCTAGAATCCTGGGTCTAGTAGACAATCAAAGCATACGACTCTCAATGGCTTCTTTCTCCCTTTTATTGGTGGGGACTATGAACACTTGTTCCTGAGGAAAAAAGAAAGAGATCTGTGGTTCTAACATGATGCTTTGGGTTAATTCATAGTGTGTAAACTTTTTTAAACATATGCTAAGAGAATGTGTGTGTGTGTGTGTGTGTGTGTGTGTGTGTGTGTACTTACAGATGTGTGTGTATACATCAAACCTATACCTGGAAATGTCCAAAGCTTGACACTTTAAAGTATTAGTGTCATTAAGAATCAGATCCTTGTTGTCTATGCTTTTGCTAGCACATTTCCCACAAACAACAAGCAAGCACTATAAAATGTTTTGGCATTGCAGGATAGGACAACTTCCTCGAAATCTTTCTAAGGAAATTAGTGTAAGTGGGTTTTGGTGTGAACACACCTAAATTTTAAAATCCTTGGTAAACAGTTTCCAACAGCCCCAAATATGTTTTACTATTTTTAAATTGGACAATCAGAATTAGTTTAGGGTGGGGGCTGGGATGTAGCTCAGTGGTAAAGCTTTGCAGGTGTGGCACTCTGGGTTCGATCCCCAGTTCCAAAAAAAACAAAAAAAACAAAACAAAAACAAAAAAAGAACCCCTTTAAAGAATTAGTTTAGGATGAAATTTTTCAATACTAATTATTTTTAAAAATTAGTTATCTTAATTCCTTTTCTTAAAGTTAGCTATATTGGAAATTTTTATAATGAGGAATAAATGTTAGAAGCAAATTTCAGGAGTTAAGATAAATACAAATTTCCTAGAGAGTATTCTTATAAACAAAATATGGACCTGAGTATTGTGCTACATGCCTATAATCCCAGTATTTAAATCCCAGTATTTAAAAGGCTATGGCATCCGGGAGTGGTGGTGCACGCTTGTAATCCCCGCGCTTGGGAGGCAGAGACAGGAGGATCGCGCAGGTTCGAAGACAGCTGTGCTGGCTTAAGAGACCCTGTTTCCAAATAAAAATATAAAAAATAGGTTTGGGAGTGTAGCCCCGAGGTAGAAGGGCTTCCAAGAACCCCAGTACCACCAAAAAAAAATTAAAAAAATTAAAAGGCTATGACAGGAGAATTGCAGGTTCAAAGCTAGCAGCAATAATTTGAAGAGGTTTTTAACAACTTAGTGAGACCCTGTTTCCAAATAAAAATTAAAATAGGGCTGTGGATGTAGGAAACGCCCTGGGTTCAACCCCAAACTTGGAAGGAAGAAGAAAACACCAGGCAAGGTGGATGATAGCACATTTGAGGCCAGCCTCAGCATGTCAATAATACCCTAAGTAACTTAGCAAAAATAATCTGTTTCAAAAAGTACAAAACAAAATTAATGGGGCCATAAGTGTTAACTCCGAACTAGAATGCCCATGGGTTCAATTAAATTCCCAGTCCCCCTCGAAAAAAAAAGAAAATGAATGAAAATCATAAATATTTTGTGGCTTTAACACCCAGTCTTCCGTAAATTAGAATGCTAATATCTAAATCAAACGTTTAAAAAAAACAGCATAAGTTATTAACCTGAAATAATTCCAGAACACAGTCTTCCAGCAAGTTATCTTGAAGTATGTTCTCAATCTGGCTTCCAATATGTAGCCACTAGTTACGTGAGGCCACTTCAAATTGAATTTAAACTGTTTGGGGCTGAATATTAGCTTACTGGTAGAGTACTTGATTAATAAATATGCTAACCCCCGAATTCCATTTCCCACACCACAAAAAAAACTTAGTTGTAGTAAAATAAAATTAATTAAATTTTAATTTAGTCACTTATGCACACCAATTTTCTTTTTTGTATGTGTGTGTATGTAGTCATGCTTTTGGAAATTAAGCCCAATAACTACTACCTCTGAACTATACTCCTTAGCCCCCCCCCTTTTTGGGGGGGGTCTGAGGATGGAACCCAAGGGCATTCAACTTCCAAGCTACACCCTCTGCCCTGTTTTTTATTCCTTATTTTTGAAACAGGGTCTCACTAAATTGCAGAGGGCCTTACTAGATAGCTGAGGCTGTCTGAGAACTGCGATCCTCTGGTCTCAGCCTCCTCTGGTCTCAGCCTCCTGAATGCTGGGATTACAAGCCTCCTGAATGGTGGGATTACAAGCTGTGCCACCATGCCCGGTGCTATTTTAAGTTTGAATCAGGGTGTCACTATGTTGCAGAGGGTTTGGCTAAATTGCTGAGACTGACCGCAAACATATGATCCTTCCCTAACAGCCTACAAAAACAGGGCTTACAAATGTGCACCACAGCTTCCAGTTTAATTTTCATTTAGATTTGTGGTACTGAGGGTATTAACCAATGGACATTCTACTTCCAAGCTATATCCTTTTTCATTCTGAAACAAGGTCTCACTACTTGTTAAGGTGATCTTCTAACCTAAGATCCTCCTGCCTCAGTCTCTCAAGTGTGTGACCTCTCAGACCTTTCTCATTTTAAAACAGGGTATCACTAAATTTCCAGCCTCACAAGTACTGAGCCTTGCAAGTTATTGAATTACAGGCATAGGCTACTGTGCTGCCTTTGGAAGCGATTCACAAATGAAGAATATAGAGAAATAAAGGTGAGAATCTAAATTAAAATCACAATCTAGTAAGAAAACAGAAATCAGATCAGGAAATTGAACAAGAAAAATTGGGGCCAGGTGTGGTGGCGTATGCTTGTAATCCCAGCATCTGGGAGGCAAAAACCAAAGGATCACCATTTGCTCTGGAGAACCTCCAATACTTAGTGAGGCCCTCTGCAATTCAGTGAGACCCTGTTTCAAAATCAACAATAAAAAAATAGGGCTGGGGGTGTAGCTTGGAGGCAGAATACCCCTGAGTTTTATCTCCAGTACCGAAAAAAATTGAATATAAAGTATTCAGTTCACAGGCAGGCATGGTGGTGCAAGCCTGGTTTCCCAGTACTTGGGAAGCAGAGACCAGAGGATGGCAACTCTGAAGCCAGAACCCAGAAACTCAGCACAACATTGTTTGAAACTTTTTTTTTTTTTTTTTTTTGGTGGTACTGGGGTTCCTGGAAGCCCTTCTACCTCCAGGCTACACTCCCAGATCTATTTTTTTACATTTTTATTTGGAAACAGGGTCTCCTAAGCCAGCGCATGCGGCTGGCTTCAACCTGCACGATACTCCTGTCTCTGCCTCCCAAGCACGGGGATTACAAGCGTGCGCCACCATGCCCGGCTGTTTGAAACTTTAAAAAAGGGAGGGTTTGGAGTTGGAGAAATTCCTCAGAGGCAGAATACCAGTGGATTCAATGCCAAGGGCTACAAAATGAATATATAAAGAATTAAGTATTGGGTGACACTCGGAGATAGAATGGCCCCAGTTCAATCCTGGTACAACCAGAAAAACCACACACAAAAAATCATTCTCTAGGCAAAGGGCTCATAATTACTGAAAAATTGTAAAGTCAAGGGTGTGAAAAAGAGCTATTTTGGAAAGTGATTGCCGCTTCCAGGGCTGACAGTTGACAACAAAGGACCCAGACGGTTCTAGAAGGTTCTACCCCCATAAAGCTGAAATTCAGAATCCTGAGGCGATGGAGTGGAGTCAAAGAAAAATTTCACCTACCATCATCACACGGAGGATGAAAGGATTCTTGCAGAGTATGCCCTAGAACCCAGGATGAACAGCACTATCAGCTCTAGGTACCGCTAGTGGTACCAACACCTCGACGGCGGGCAGCACGCCATGCCTCGCCTCGCCAGCCAGGCGCAAAGGCTGATGGGCAGAAGAGGTCAGACGCGGAAGAAACAAAAGGGGCCAACCAGAAGGAGAAACGTCATCGACCATTCAAGAACAGCGACCCCTATTGGTTGACTGGAACAAGGCACCCACAGCAGAAAAAGAATATTTAAAGTGCAAAGAGCCAAAGTTACAAAGGAGGAAAAAGGCGGCTTTTTTTTTTTTTTTTTTTTTGGTGCGGCCATGCATGAATACATGAAAATTGGGGACTCTGACATTTACCTTAACATAGAAGATGGGGGAGGAAAGGCAGAAAAACAGAAAATGCTTGGAATTGCAAGCAGGAAGCATTAGGCATCCATCAGAATTCAAGGAAACTCCACAGTAATAAGAGACTAGTGGGTGGTCTGTATAAAGATAATTAAAAAGTAAATAAAACAGAGCTGAGGGCTTAATTCAGATAGTTTTACCCCTGGGTAAAACCCCAGTACCACACTTACATTTCTGACAATATAAGGTTCTGATAACGTGGAATATAAGAACTCTCATAGACTACTCTGAGAGTGTAAATACAACTGGTTTGGAAAACAGTTGGACATTTTGTAGTAAGATTGAAGAGAAACAAAGTTTGTGGACTAGAATATGTATATATCCCAGAGAAACTTGTATATAACCATTGTACAAGATAAATTCTAAGTCTTCATACCAGCATAATTCATGAGTTATGCATAATAAACCAAATCAGAAATACCCAAATCATGCTATAATAAGAGAAAAATGGGTTTTGTGGCATATTCAGTCAATGAAATACATACTATATAACAAAATGCAGGTATACACTGAGATATAGATGAAATCCCAAAAACATTCAATAAAATGAGAGAATTCAAATAATATAATCCTATTCTACCTACTCAAACCCAGAATAAATACTGTATTATTCACATTCCAATTACTATAACAATAACTGTGAAAAAATTAATTTATAAAGAAAAATTGGGGGCTTATGGTTTGGCATTTTCTGTCCATTATCAAGCGGCTCCATTGCTTTTCAGCATGGCAAGGCAGTACATCATAGTGGGAACACTTTGCAGAGGAAAACACTTATATCAAGAGGAAGAAAACAAAGGAAGAGAACAAGGTCTCATAATTCCCTTTGAGTGCATGACCCAGTGGACTAAGAACCTCCACTAGGCCCTACCACCTAAAGATTCCACAGTCTCCCAATACAGCATCACCCTTAGCACAAGACATTTACATATGGAACTTTGGGGGAATAGTAATCTATACCATAGTACTTTCTTAGTCATTCAAGAAAAACAGACACATTCCCCCAAAAAGGGCTTGATTACCATGAATTAGAAGTTTCTTCTAGGGATAAGCTTCAGACTCATGAGCAAGAATGTCACATGTGTGGAACTTCTCCGATATTTTGTTTTATTAATATTGGTAAACATTATATCAGATTGGTCTTTTCCTTTAAAATAAAATATATGTGTTTAAAATATATTTTAAATAAAGGTTATACTTATAAGTTTTAAAAAGTAAATATGAGCCAGGCATGGTGGCACACACTTGTAATCCCCACGCTTGGGAAGCAGAGACAGGAGAATTCTGGAGGTTTGAAGCCAGCATGCGTTACCAAGCCCGGCTGAGAGGCTTGACATTTTGCCAAGGGTTGCCAAATGGTAAACTTTCTCTTGTGGTACTAAGGATTGAACCCAAGGGCACTCTATAATACAGCCAAACCCCCAACACTATTAATTTTACTCATTTTGAAATAGGTTTTTCCTAAATTTTGTACTGATCTTAAGCTTGCAATCGTCTTTCTGTCTCAACCTCCCAAGTGGTGATTTTTAAGATTAACAAACACTTTTTTTCCTTGGTACTTGGGATTGAACCAAGCATCAATCTATCTCCTAGCTATTCCTTTAGCTCTTTTTATTTAGAAACAGGGACTAAGTTGCTGAGGATCTGGTTAATTTCCCGAGATTGGCCTCAAACCTATATTCCTCCTATAGCCCATGTAGTATGATTATAGGTATGAAGCTGGTTAAGACTGATATTAACTATTTAGGCAAAACAAACTAAGAAAACATCCAAAATACAGTAAGATCATGCTCAAAAGGGGTAGTAAGAGGAACAAACATATTGTGTGGGCATGATACTAAACACACAGTACTCCACTACTAACTACATCAGAGCCAATTTTATTTTTTACATTGAAACTCAAGGTCTTGCAAAGTTGCCTGGCCTTAAACCTGCAATCCTCTTGTCAGGCTCTCAAGTACTGGGATTATAGGCATATGCCAATCCAACCATTTATAAATCTAATTTTTGTTTGTGGATTAAGATAGGAGATAGAACCCGGGAGGGGGCATTCTATGTCCAAGCTCTGCTCCTGTCCCTGTTTATACACAAAACAGATTTATGTTACTGAGATTCCCATAAAGTTGATGAGGTTGGCCTTGAAACTGCAATCCTCCTGACTCAGGTTCCCAGTACTGGGATTAGAGTTGTGTTCCACTAAGACCAGATTCAATTCTTTTTTTTTTTTTTTTTGTAGTATTGGGGGTGGAACCCAGGAGCTTTTCTACCTCTGGGCTATACTACCAGACCTATTTTATGCTTTATTTGGAAACAGGGTCTCACTAAGTTGCTGAGAATCTCACTAGGTAGCTGAGGCTGGCTTTGAACCTGTGTGATCCTCCTGTCTCAGCCTCCCAAGTGCTGGGATTACAAGCGTGCACCACCATGCCCAGCCCCAGATTCAATTCTTAACTAAATTTTTTATGAAAATACTGGCACTAGCTGGGTGTGGTGGTGCACGCTTGTAATCCCAGCATTTGGGAGGCTGAGACCAGTAGATCGCGGATCGTGGATAGCCTCAGGTACTTAGTGAGGACCTCCGCAACTCAGAGGCAGGGGGTGTAGCTCAGAGGTCGAATGCCCCTGGGTTCCATCCCCAGACCCATAAAAAAGAAAAAAGAAAATACTGGCAGTGGGTAGGAGAGTTGCTCCCATGATGCTCCAGGACTGCTGGCCCCTAGGTCTCTTTGAGACACTCAAAGGCTATTTGGTCCTTTGACTCTGAGGTTTTTAAAGAGTTGTGGGGACACCCCTCCACTTTGGTTTAACTTCTGAGGGTTCAGAATCCTCTTAGAACGGGTTTTGAAACTCCCCTTCCCTTTCCAAAGGCTCAAAGATCTCCTGCTAATATATGAGGGTCCAGATCCCTTCAGAAATCAATTTACAAATTACCACTTTACTTCCAGGATTCAGAAACCCTCCCAAAAAACACCTGGTGACCTGGACCCTCCCAGAGACCAGTTTACAAGTGAAAACTTCCTCTAAGCCTCCAGGGGACACCTCACTCAGTTGCCTTCTTCCCAATCTTAATGCTCTTAGCCTCACGTGGGTTTTAACCCCAAATACCTAATATCCTTCTGCAATAAAATTTGGCTTCAATATAAACTAGACGATGACAGTCAATGGTCAGAAAAATTTTGTTTTCCATTTGCAAATTCAGAGCAATCGCTAAATTTTGCACCACTGCAGCAGTAGATGGTCAGTGGTTCCCATACCCTCCCTGTCAACCCTGTTCCTCCAAAAATCTTCCATTTTTTCAGTAATGGGGATGGAATCCAGGGACATTCTACCTCCGACCTCCACCCCAGCCCTATTTTTTTATTCTTTATTTTGAAACAGGGTCTGAGTTGCAAAAGACCTAAGTAGCTGAGGCTGTCCTTGAACTGTGATCCCCCGTCTCAGCCTCCCAAATGCTGGGATTACAAGCATGCGCCACCGTGCCCGGCTCCTCCTCTTGTTTTTAGTCCCCCACACTGTCTTCATCTTAGAAGTCTAAAGTCATGCAGGAGCTCAATGGTACCTTTTTACTTTTCTACTCTTTTTTCTCTGCTGGACTCCCCATGTTCCTTAGTTGTCTGTTGGTGTTTTATTGTATAAAATATGGTTAGAATGTAAGAAACATTTCCCATACACCTTTTGAGACTAAGCAAAAGTGTTGCTATTAAATTTATCATCTAGATATAGGATGTAAAGGAGAATTTTCTTTCTCCCTTTTTTTCTGGTCTAAACCCACTACCCCTTAGAAGATGAGTGATCGGACTAACATACCCCCTCTAGGGTTAGAGGGAATATAAGTCACTAGACCAGAAAAACAAATTTTAAAGATTGGTCTCCCAGCATTTTTAGGTCCCCCACATTTTTTCAATTGTGGGGTTCTTCCAAGACATAATGAAGAAAACCCACCTTGATGCAATAATCAGCAGAGCTACCTTGGCTAAGCACCACATATTTAGACCCAATATACCTAAAAGGTCAATCTGTAAACTCTCTAAAGCTTGTTATAAATGTGAAATGTCTCTGTGTTAATCTCAAGTTTTATTCTCTAGCAAAACCAGTCAGTCTGTCAGGCTATTGCTTATCCACACTAACAACTAAAGAGACTCTGGTTGAAAAACTCAAATGTTTGAGTATATGAGTCAAATTGGTAGGGGTGAATATTTACCCCCAACATAGACCTTATTATTAAGGGACAGTAAATAAACACAGAACTCACACACAAAGAGAAAGAAGATGACAAGACATAGGAAACACAAACCTGAGAAATCTGAAAATATGAGAAGAAAAAACAATAAGGAAACAATAAACTCAACAATAAAAAAAATCACCATTACTGATCTACAAGAAATTTGAGAATTCCAAAGCCTGATATTCAATACAATAAAAGGCCTCAGATTAAATGCACAAGAAATAAAAGAGAAAATTGAGACCTTAAGAAACAGAAAGAGGCCTTGAAGGATATGGAGTCAATAAATGAACTGAAGACAGCAATAGTAAATAATTCTGAAATATTAGATGAAATGAAAAAAAAGATTATCACTAATAGAAAACAGTTCATTCAAAACCAAAAGCACAAGCTGGGCATGGTGATGCATGCTTGTAAACACAATACTTGGGAGGCTGACTCTGGAGGTTCGTGGTTCACAGACAGTCTAGCTACTTGGTGAGGCTCTCTGAAACTTAGTGAGACCTGGTTTCAAAATAAAGAATAAAAAATAGGACTAGGGGTGTGGCTTGGAGGTAAAATGCCCCTGGGTTACATCCCCAATAGTGCAAAAAGAAAGTACAGCCAGGCATGGTGGCACATGCTTGTAATCCCAACAAAACAAAAAGTGGGTTCTTTGAAAAGATTAATAAGATTGGCAAACCCCTGGCCAACATAACCAAAAGAAAGAGAAAATCAACTCAAATAATTAAAATCAGAAATGAAAAAGGAGACATCACCACAGACAGTGGGGAAATTCAAAGGTTATCAGAAACTATTTTGAAAATTTATATTCCAATAGACTAGAAAACATGGAAGAAATCAATTTATAAGCACATATAACCTACCTAAATTGAGCCAAGAGGACATAGAAAGCCTAATCAAACCAATAGCAAGCAAAGAAATAGAAACAGCAATAAAAAAGCTCAGGCCCACACGGGTTTCCAGCTGAATTCTACAAAACTTTCAAAGAACTAATCAGAGTACTTCACAACTTGTTCTGAGAAACTGAAAGAGATGGATTTCTTCCAAACCCAGTATCACATTAATAACAAAACAAAATAAAGATATCTCAAGAAAATTATAGGCCAATATCATGGATGAACATAGATGCAAAAATTATAAACAAAATACTAGCTATATGCATTCAAATCCATATCAACGAAATTGTACATCACAACAAAGTTGATTTCATCCCAGAAAAGCAAAGCTGGTTCAACATATGCAAATTAATACACATTATTCACCACATAAATAGAACAGGGAACAAAAACCACATGACACAAATATTATCCTTATTGTCAGGTGTGGTGGCTCATGCTTGTAATCCCCGGCGCTTGAGAGGCTGAGACAGGAGGATTGCCCAAGTTCGAAGCTAGCCTCAGCTGGCTTAAGAGACCCTATTTGCAAACAAAATATAAGGTAGGTCTGGGAGTGTAGACTGGAGGCAGAAGGCCCCTGAGTTCCATCCCCAATATGACCAAAAAAAAATTATCCTTATTTCCAGATGACATGTTCCTATATCTAGAGACCCAAAGAACTCAACCAAAAGACTACTGGAGCTGATTAGCCAATTCAGTAAAGTGTTGGATACAAAATCAACCTAAAGAAATCAGTTGCTTGTCTATATGCCAACCATGAATTCACAAAGAGAGAAATAAAGAAAATAATTACATTCACAATAACCTCAAGACCAATAAAATACCTAGGAAGAAATCTAACCAAAGATGTAAAAACCTCTACAATGCAAACTGTAAAACATTAAAGAAGGAAATTGAAGACGACCTTGGAAAATGGATAGATCTCTCTCACTCATGGACAGGCAGAATAAATATCATCAAAATGGCCATTCTGTGAAAAGTTATCTACAGATTCAATTCAAGTTCTGTCAAAATACCAATGACATTCTTCATAGACCTAGAAAAATCAGTCATGACCTTCATATGAAGAAAGAAAAGACTCAGAATAGTCCAAGCAATTCTCAGCAATAAAAACCATACAGGAGGCATCTCAAGCCCTCACTTCAAATTATACTACAGAGCAATAGTAGTTAAAACAGTATGGTATTGGCACAATAACAGGCACACTGACAATGGAAAAGAATAAAAAAAAAACAGAAACAAACCCACACACTTATAGTCAATTGATTTTGACAAAGGGGCCAAATTAATATGCTGGAGAAAAGAAAGCCTTTACAGCAAATGGTGCTGGACAACTGGCTATCCATTTGTAAAAAAAAAAAATGGAACTAAATCCTTGCCTTTCACCGTGCACAGGAATCAACTAGAGATGGATCAAAGACCTGGAAATCAGACCAGACACTGTGAAGCTATTAGAGGAGGGGATAGGTTCAACACTCCAACATATAAGTACAGGTAGTTACTTCCTCAACAAGACCTCCAAAGCACAGGAAGTTAAAAAAAATTAACAAGTGGGATGGCATTAAACCACGAAGTTTCTGCTCATCGAAGGAAACAATCAGAAATCTAAAGAGAAAGCCAGGTATGGTGGCACACGCTTGTAATCCCAGCACTTGGGAGGCTGAGACAGGAGGATCTCGCAGGTTTGAAGCCAGCCTCATCTATTTAGTGAGGCTCTCAGCAACTTAGTGAGATCCTGTTTCCAAATAAAGTATAAAAAATAGGTCTGGGAGTATAGCCCAGAGGTAGCAAAGCCCCTGGGTTCCACTCCAAGTACCAGAAAAAAATTCTAAAGGGAAAGCCCACGAATGAGAGACAATCTTTACCAGCTACCACTCTGATAGAGGGCTAATATCTAGAATATACAAAGAGCTCATATACACTAACAAAACAAATAACCCAATTAAGAAATTGGAAACTGAATTTAAAGATACTTCACAAAAGGAGACATACAAATAGCCAAGAGACACATGAAAAACTGTTCAACATCATTAGCCATCAGGGAGATGCAAATCAAAACTACACTGAGATTCCATCTAACCCAAATCAGAGAGGCAAGTATAAAGAAGTCAAATAACAACAAATGCTGGTGAGGATGTGAGGACATAGAAACTCTTTCACACTATTCGTGGGAGTACAAAACAGTTCAATTGCTATGGAGATCCGTGTGGAGATTTCTTAGAAAACTAGGAATGGATCTACCATATGATCTGGCTATACCTCCTAGTTATCTTTGCAAAGGGGTTGAAATCAGAGAACTACAGTAACATATGCATACTCATGTTCATAGCAGCACAATTCATAATAGCCAAAATATGGAACCAACCTAGGTCTCCATCAATAGATGAATGGATTGCAAAGTTATAGGAAATACACACAATGGATTTCTACTCAGCTATAAAGAAGAACAAAATCATGTCTTTCACAAAAGATAGAAAGATCTGGAGAACACTATGCTAAGTGAGATTAGCCAAGCACAGAAAGAGAAGGAACATATGCTTTTTCTAATATGCTCAAGCTAGGCAGTATTAGAGATAGCAGAGGGAGTCCAGATAATAGAGGGGAAACCTCAGCAAAACCAGAAAGGATGAGTAGGGAGGAAGAAAGCTGAAGTTAATTAATAGAAAAGCTACATTCGAATATGAGTATACATGTGAATATAACATTGTTGACCTGGACACTCAGTACTGGGGGGGAAGGAAAAGGGGAAGTGGGGGGCACCAAGTTCTTTGTGAATATATCCCATTCACATGATCCACATTAGGATGTGAGACTACAGTGCACCATTAAAAAAATAAAAATAAATGAAAAATAAAAAAAAATAAGTGGGATGGCATCAAGCTAAAAGGTTTCTGCTCATCAAAGGAAATCATAAAGAGTTTTTAAAAAGCCTACAAAATGGGAGGTCTTTACCAGATTTCCCTCTGATAGAGGTCTAATACCTAGAATATACAAAGAACTTAAAAAACTTTACACTAGAAAAACAACCCAATCAAGAAATGAGCAAAAGCCGGGCGTGGTGGCGCACGCTTGTAATCCCCGCACTTGGGAGGAAGAGACAGGAGGATCGCGCAGGTTCGAAGCCAGCCGCACGCGCTGGCTTAGGAGACCCTGTTTCCAAATAAAAATGTAAAAATAGGTCTGGGAGTGTAGCCCGGAGGTAGAAGGGCTTCCAGGAACCCCAGTACCACCAAAAAAAAAAAAAAGAAAAGAAAAGAAAAGAAATGAGCAACTGAATTGAATAGACATTTCACAAAAGAGGAGATACAAATGGCCAATAGATACATGAAAAAATGATCAACATCATTAGTAATAAGGGTGATGCAAATCAAAACTATACTGAGATTCCATCTAACACTATCACCAAGCACCAGTCGCGGTGGGCCCAAGCCTGTAATCTCAGTCCTTCCAAAGCTGAAAGAGGAGGATTACAGATTTGAGGACAGCCTCACCAACTCAGTAAGATACTCAGTAACTCAGGCCTTGTGTTTTTTTTTAAAAAGGGGGGCTGTAGGTATAACTTGGAAGTAGAATTCTCATGGGTTCAATTCAATTCCCAGTACAAAAAAGAAAAAGAAGGAAATAAAAAGAAAAAAATAACTGTTTTGTGGCTTCTAGGAATAACTTATACCAATAGTAAAGATGGTATATCTAAATCCAAGGTTTATGAAACCAGCATAACTTAATAACCTGATTTTAACTTTCAGCATGTTTTCATGAAGTATATTCTCAATATGGCTTCCAATATATTATAATCTTGAAGCATGAGGCTATTTCAAATTTAATTTAAATTATTTGGAGCTAGGGGATAGCTTAGCGGTAGAATGCTTGTCTAACATGTGTGAACCCCTGGGTTCTATCACCCATACCCCAAAATGCTTTAATTAATTTCAGTGAAATAAATTTTGAATTTAGTCTCTTAGCCTTCCTCCCTATTCTCTCTCTGTGTGTGTGTGTATGTGTGCACACTACTGGAAATTGAACCCAGTGGAGTACTACCCCAGAGCCACACCTCCAGCCTTTTTAAATTTTTTAAATTTGAAAGACGCTCTTGCTATAGTACTGCATTCTGGTGTTTTAACTGTTTGCTTGTGGTATTGAGGATTGAACTGAGGAGTGCTTTACCACTGAACTATACTCTCAGTTTTGAAAGATGTTCTTGCTAAGTCAACCAGGCTGGCCTTGAACCTGTGATTTTCCTGTCTAAGCCTTCTAGTAGTTGGGAATACAGGCGTGTACCACCATCTTGGGCTTTATCTATTTTTTGTTTGGGATTTCTGAGGAAAATGTTAGTTCTCTGAGGATAAATACGAGTTTCCCGATTTTTTTTTAAATCTAAGACTCCTTTCCCAAAACTTGTACTTGTTGACTCAGCCTAACCAATCATAAGACACATGGAAACAAAATCAGTGTGTGTGTGTGTGTGTGTGTGTGTGTGTGTGTGTGTGTGTGAGAGAGAGAGAGAGAGAGAGAGAGAGAGAGAGAAAGAGAGAGAGAGAGAGAGAGAGAGAGAGAGTGTGTGTGTGTGTGTGTGTGTGTGTGTGTGTGTGTGTGTGTGTGTTTGGTGAGGGGTGCTAGGAACTGAACCCAGGGACATTTAACTCCAAGACAAAGTTTTTTTGGCCAGTCTCCCTTCTCTCTCTTCCTATCTCCTCCCTCCCTCCCTCCCATCCTTTCCTGCCTTCTTTCTTTTAAGTAGCTAGCTATTGGACCCAAATTCTTCTACACCCTCAACCCTATTTTACTTTTTATTTGGAAACAGGATCTCACTAAGCTGTTAAAAGCCTCTTTAAATTGTTATGGCTTGCTTCAAAACTGTGATCATCCTGTCAACGTCTCCTAAATACTGGAATTACAAGTGGGTGGCAATATGTCCAGCTCAATATTTTCTGTATAGTATGCTCTCTGGGAAATTTTTCATTATCTCAACTACTCTAATTTGGCTTTTAATGTTTCTCATTTACAAAATTTTCCAAAATTTCTAACATTTAAAACAGGGAATTGGGATAATTAATTTTTAAAATACTTATTATTGAAAAAGATTTATCCTAAATTAATTCTGAATGTCCAATTCATAAATAGTAAAACACATTTGGGACTGTTGGAAACTCTGTTTACCAAGGATTTAAAATATTTAGGGCTGTTCAAACCAAAAACACTTCCACGCGTTTTCTTATAAAGGTTGCCAGAAAGCTGACCCATCCTGCATTGACAGACATTTTATGAAACTTTAGTGTTTGTCTATTAAATTTGGAAACTGTTCTAGCAAATGGGAAGACAACAAGGATCTGATTGTTAATGACATTGATGCTGTAAGGTATCAAGCTCTGGACATTTTCAGATCTAGACTTGATATATCTATCTTTCTCATTATTAGCCAGTGCTAACTAGCTAGCTAGATAGATGATAGATATGTAGATAGAGAGATAGGTTTGCACACTATGGGTTTAACCAAACCATCATGCTAAACCACAAATCTCTATCTTCTTTTCTTAGGCACATGGGTCAATAGTCCTTACTACTTGAGTAGAGGAGAGAAGCTATTTAAAATACTGTGCTATTGAGGGGCTACTAAACCCAGGACTATAGACCATGTGATAGACTGACTCCCTCTCTCTAGATGCCCAGAGACAAGATTTGGAAAGACACCTTGCAATGAAGGGGAATTTGTTGGAAATTCCCCCAAACCAGAGCTAAACAACCACTTTGAGTTAAAAAAAGGAAATATTCTCTGAATAATTTTCATTTTAACTTGTCTAATTTCACTGTTATAAACTTAATATATACATAATTTTACACAAAGAACTATTTTATTCATTTACATAAAAATGTAATAGTCCTTTACTCAACAAGTGAATGCCTGTTTGTCCTATGACCAAGATACACCCTCAGTCCTATTTTATTTTTCATTTAAAAACAGGGTCCAAGCCAGGCGTGGTGGCGCACGCTTGTAATCTCAGCATTTGGGAGGCTGAGACCGGAGGATCATGGTTCGCAGACAGCCTCAGCTACTTAGTGAGGCCCTCCGCAACTCAGTGAGACCCTGTTTCAGAATAAAGAATTTTGAAAAATTAGGCAAGAGTTGTAGCTCAGAGGTCAAATGCCCCTGGGTTCCATCTCCAGACCCTCAAAAAATAAATAAATAAAAATAAAAAAATAAAAACAGGGTCCTATAAGCTGCTGAGGCTGGCTGCAAACATAGGTTCCTCCTTTGTCAGCCTCCCAAGTACTAGGATTCCAGACATGCCACAACACCTGGCTTAAAGTCACATCATTTCAACTATAAGAACAGCAAAAACTCACCAGAACAAAGAACACTTATCTATGAAGCAATAACATTTCTATAGAATAAGGAAAGTTTAACAAAAAAGAAGTAGAAAAATAGGACACAAGTAAAGATAAAGGGAGTATGTTTAGAATCAGAAAACAACATAGGTACCTGACTCCCAGATATTGCTTTCATTATGATGCTTTTTAAAACTTACATTTTATGGCCACAGATACATAAAATAAAAAGTAGGAAAGGCTCAATAGTACTTCATTCTGGCCTGGAACCTGTGTTCCTTCTGTCTCAGCCTCCCTTGTACGAGGATTATAGGCATGTGTCAATACACCTGGTATTTTAACTATTTTTGTTTGCTTGTGGTACTGAGGATTGAACCCAGGAGTGCTTTAACACTGAACTATACCCTCAGTTTTGAAAGATGTTCTTGGTAAGTCGACCAGGCTCGCCTTGACCCATGATTTAACCTAACTACTAAGTTAGCTTAATAAACTAGCACTCCCAACTTCAGAAGTTAGAAAAAAAGAATAAACTCAAGGAAATTAGAAAGGAAGAAAAAAATCAAAGTGATAATATCAATAAAGTGAAAAAATAGAGAATAGTCAAGCCAAAATTTCATTCATAAACAAATCACAAATGAGAAGCCGGGCGTGGTGGTGTGTGCTTGTAATCCCAGCATTTGGGAGGCTGAGACAGGATGATCATGGTTCGTGGACAGCCCCAGCTACTCAGTGAGACCCTGTTTCAAAGTAAAGAATAATAAAAATAGGGGTGGGGTATTAGCTTGGAGGTAGAATGCCCCTGGGCTCAATCCTCAGTACCCCCCCCCCAAAATGAGAATGGTTGGGTAGGAGCAACACATGTTAACTGTATGTGTAAAATATCACATTTAACCAATTAGTATATAAAGTTAATGTGTTATTAAAAGCAAATGACTCCCATATTTATCTTTACCAGTCGGATATGAAGATCTGATGTAATTCCAATCAAAATTCTGATGGAGTTTACAAACCCCAATAAGGTAGATGTGGTAGTATATTCATAAAATCCCAGTACTTAAGAGGCTGACACAGAAAGATAGCAAGTTTGAGGACAGCCACAGAAACTTAGTAAGACCCTGTTTCAAAATGTAATAAAAGAAGCCAGGTGTGGTGGTGCACACTTGTAATCTCAACATTCGGGAGGCTGAGAACAGAGGATCTCAGTTCACGGACAACCCCAGCTACTTAGGCCCTCTGCTATTTAGTGAGACCCTGTTTCAAAATAAAGAATAAAAAATAGGTCAGGGGGTGTAGCTCAGAGGCCAAATGTCCCTGGGGTTCCGTCCCCAAACCTGCAAAAAAAAAAAAAGTAATAAAAGGCCAGGGGCGGTAGCACAGGCTTATAATCCCAGCACTTGGAAGGCTGAGACAAGAAGATTGCATATGTTCCAAGACAGCCTCAGCTACTGAGTGAGGCTCTCAGCAATTTAGTGAGACTCTGTTTCCAAATAAAGCATAAATAGGTCTGGGAGTGTAGCCAGGAGGTAGAAGGCCCTTGGGTTTTACCCCCAGTACCACAAAAAAAGTAATAAAATAACAGAGCTGGGGGCATGGCTCAAAGGTACAGTGACTCTGGACTCAAACCCCAAAATCACAAGGCAGAGAAAGAGAGGAAGAGGAAGAGAAAGAAGAAAAAGAAGAAAGAGAAAGAAAATGAACATGAATGGAGTTGCAGTGGTACACACCTATAACCCCAAAGCTTGTAAGGCAGACACAGAGGATCACAAATTCCAGGCCTGTCTCAGCAATAAGACTATGTAACAAAATAAAAAAAAAACATGAAAGGGGCTGGAGTGTAGCTCAGAAGTAGAATGCTCCTAGTTTGGCCCAATGGAACTTGCCTATAATCTCAATATTTTGGAGACTGAGATAGAATTTCAGGTTTGAGGCAAACCAGAGCAATATAAAATACCCAATTTCAAAATAAAAAATAAAAAGACTGGGAATTTAGCTTGGAGGTAAAATGTCTCTGCATTCAATCCCCAATGCCCCCTCTAAAAAAGGTAAAACACCCTTGGGTTCATTCAATTATCTCTGACACAAAGAAAAATTATCTTAAAGAGAAAGGACCAAAACAATCAGAATATTTCTGAAGTACAGAACAGACTTGATCACTCAGGCTTTAGGACCAATTACAAATTAATAATAATTAGGACAATTATATGGTGAAAGAATAGACTAGCAAGTATACTAATAGTCTCTCTCATGAATTGCAAATTTAAAGATATTGGCAATTAACAGCTATAGTATATAAAAAGCTTCTACAAATAAGAAAATCCCAAACAACCAAATACAAAATAACAGGCAAGTAGGACATGGCAGTGCATCATCTTTAATCCCAGTACATAGGAGCCTATCACGGGATAATCACAGGTTCGAGTACAGACTCAGCCTTACAGGCTTAGTCTGGGAGACCTTAGGGGGCCCCTGTTTAAAATTTAAAAAATAAAAATAGGAGTAGAATGTAGTACATTCATAGATAGAATGTCCCTGGGTCCACTCCCCAATGCCCCCCCACACACACACACACAGAGGCAAAAAGAATGAAGAGGACTGGTTCTGGTGGTGCATTCTGATAATCCCAGCATTTGGGAGGCTGACACAGAAAGGATCACGGTTTGCAGACAGCATCAGCTACTTAGTGAGGTCCTTTAAAAACCAGTGAGAGCCTGTTCAAAATAAAGAATAAAAATTAGGACTTGGGGTATAGCTCAGAGGTAAAATGCCCCTGAATTCCATCCCCAGTACTGAAAAAAAAAAAGCATGAAGAGGCATTCCACAGAAGAGAAAAACAAGGAGCAATTAATATGTCAAAAGATATCAACATTATAAGGAGAATTCAAATAAAAATGAGTGAGATGCTACTTATTCTCATTAATTGGCCAAAATTTTACAGTTTGACAATATCAAGTGCTGACCAGAATACACATGAGTAGAATCTTTATATATTGTTGTTAGGAGGGTAAAATAGATTTCGATCTCTCTCTGTCCTTCCCTCCCATCCTCACTCCTCTTTCTGATTCCCCCTGACACACTCTCAGACTCTGACTCTGAACTACAAACCAAACTTATTTCCCTTAAAATATTTTCACTAGCCGGGTGTGGTGGCTGGTGGTGCAGGCTTGTAATCCCCACGCTTAGGTGGCGGAGACAGGAGGATCGCACAGGTTCAAAGCCAGCTGTGCTGGCTTAAGAGACTGTTTCCAAATAAAAATATAAAAATAGGTCTGGGAGCATAGCCCGGAGGTAGAAGGGCTTCCAGGAACCCCAGTACCACCATAAATAAATAAATAAATAAATAAATAAATAAATAAAATATTCTCACTAAATTGCTAAAATACCTGGCCTTGAAACCATGATTCTTTTGTCTCAGCCTTCCCAGTATTAGGATTTCAGGCTTGCACTACCACACCCAGATCATCTTGTTTTGTTTTGTTATTTATAAAATCAGGAATTGAACCCAGTGGAATTCTACTTCTAAGCTACACCTCTCAGTCCTATATTATTTTTTTTTTATTTTGAAACAGTGGCTCACTATGTTGCAAGGGCCTTGCTAAATTTGTCTAGGCTAGCTGCAAACCTGCCATCCTCCCCTCACAGTCTCCCAAGTACTGAGATTGCAGGTGTGTAACTTAATTTCCAGTTTATTTTCATTTATTTTTGAGGTGCTGAGAATTGAATGCATGGGCATTCTACTTCCAAGCTATACCCAGGACCTTGTTTTCTTTTTATTTATTTTTTGTGGTACCAGGGACAGATCCCAGGGGCATTCTACCTCTGAGCAACACCCCCAGCCCTACTTTTTTTTTCTTTCTAATTTCAAAACAGGGTCTCACTGAGTTTCAAGTGCCTCACTTAGTAGCTAAGGCTGTCTGCGAACCACGATCCTACTGTCTCAGCCTCCCAAATGCTGGGATTACAAGCTTGCCACCATGCCAGCTCTATTTATTTTGAAACAGGGTTAGAAAGGATAAAGAGTCTCACTACTTGCTGAGGCTGTCCTCCAACCTGCAATCCTCCTGTCTCAGCCTGCCAAAGGATTGGGATCAGAGATATGCACAATCATGCAAGGCTTTAGTTTTAATTTTAAAACAGGGCCCTACTAAATTACCCAGGCTGGCCTTGAACCTACCATCCTCTTGTCTCATCCTCACAAGTACTAAGCCTCCCAAGTGCAGGCATGGGCCACTGAGCTTGGCTTTGGCAGAGACTCATAAATGAAACATGTAGAGAAAAAGAGGGGAGAGACAAAATTGGGATCACAGTCTAGTTGGGAAACAGAAATAAGACCAGGGAGTTGAATACGTAAAAGTGAATGTAAAGAAGTGTGCACAGCCAGGCCTGGTACCCCATGCCTGGTTTTCACAGTACTTGGAAGGTGGAGACAAGAGAATATCAAGTATGAAGCCTGAGCACAATAACTTAGACCAACATTGTTTCAAAATTTAAAAAAAAGAGACTGGGGGAGCTGGAAAAAAACCTCAGAAGTAGAATGCTGGTGGATTCAATCCCAAGGAATATAAGATAAAAACATAAAGATTTAAAAGTCTTGGGATAAAGCTTGGAGGTAGAACGGCACCTGTTCAATTCCATGGACAACCTGAAAAATGATGGGGAAAAAAAAAACACTCCAAACATGCCGGGCATGGTGGCGCACGCTTGTAATCCCCGCGCTTGGGAGGCGAGATAGGAGGATCGCGCAGGTTCAAAGCCAGCCGGGCTGGCTTAAGAGACCCTGTTTCCAAATTAAAAAAAATAAAATAGGTCTGGGAGTGTAGCCCGGAGTTAGAAGGGCTTCCAGGAACCCCAGTACCACCCCCAAAAAAAATTCTCTAGGCAAAGGGCTCATAATTACTAAAAATATAGTAAAGTCAAGAGTGTGAGAAATAGCTATCTCGGAAGGCAAAGGGCTCATAATTACTAAAAATATAGTAAAGTCAAGGGTGTGAGAAATAGCTATCTCGGAAAGCAACCACCACTTCCAGGGCTGACAGTTGACAATGGACCCAGAAGGTTCTAGAAGGTTCCACCCCCTCCCCAAAGGCTGAAATTCAGAATCCTGAGGAGATGGAGTGGGGGTCAAAGAAAAATTTCACCTACCATCGTACCGAGGATGGAGGGATTCTTCAAGAGAATCCCCTGGAAGAGCAGCCCTATCAGCCCTCGGTACCGCTGGCGGCGCTGAGACCTCAACGACGCGGGCAGCACGCCACGCCTCGCCTAGCCTCGCCTCGCCAGCCAGGCGCACAGGCTGATGGGAAGAAGAGGTCAGAAGCAGAAGAAACAAAAGGAGCCAACCAGAAGGAGAAACGTCATCACCGTGCAAGAACAATGACCCCTATTGGCCGAATAGAACAAGGCGCCCTGAGCGGAAAAAGAAAATTTAAAGGGCAAAGAGCCGGTGTTACAAAGAAGGAAAACGAAGGGTTGTTTGGGGTTTTTTTGTGCAGCTTGGGACTCTGACATTTATGTAAACATAAAGGATGGGGAAGGAAAGGCAGAAAAACAGAAAATGCTTGGAAGTGCAAGAAAGAGGCATTAGACATCCATCAGAATCCAAGGAAACCATAGTAGTAAAAGACTAGTAGGTTTTAGAGATACTGGTAACTTGTCTGTAAGGCAAGACTAATCTACAGTTCTCTCAGTCAGAGTAGTAGTTGCCTCTGGAGGACAGACTATGGGTAGGGCATGAAAGTGCCTTCTGAGGTTGCTGGAAACGGCCTCTCTCTTGATGTGGGTGGTAGTTAAATGGGTATAGGTAGAAATCAAGTGCGATTAGGGTTTCTTCACGTTACTATATGCATTTTATAACTTAGTTTTTAAAATAGTATTTTGTTTCTAAACTGGGGTTATTTTTACCTCTTTAAATAAATCTGGGATATAAAAAAGCAGACATGTACAGGGATGGTAGCACATGCTTGCAATCTAAGTACTTGGGATGCTGAGACATTAGGTTCACAGATTTGAGCTTAGCTGTAGCAACATAGCAACACATTTCGCAAGGCAGTGAACCTGTTTGAAAATAATTTAAAGAAATAAAACAGGGCTGGGATGTAATGCAAGACAGGACACCCCTTGGTAAAATCCTCTGTAATACACACACACACACACACACACACACACACACACACACACAGAGTCAAATACACATTCTGACAGTATAAGGTTTTGTTGATGTGGAACATAAAAACTGATCAACTACTGGTGAGAGTGTAAATTATTAAAATTGCTTTGGAAAACAGTTGGGCATTATATAATAAGGTTGAGGAGAAACAGTCTGTAGAACAGCATTTGTATATATCTTAGTGAAACTTGTGTGTATCAAGATAAATTTTTAACTCTTTCATAACTGCATAATTGGTAATTAAACAAATCAGAACACCCCATATTAAGTTATAGTGAGATAAAACTGTATGTTGTGGCATATTCAGTCAGTGGAATTATTACTCAATAAAAATGCACATATACACACTAAAATGTGGACAAATCTCAAAAATATAATAGTCAGTATAATAAGAGAGAGAAACCAAACAATATGATCCTATTCTGTATTTCAAACCCAGGATAAACACTGTATTATTCACCTTCCAGTTACTATAATGAAATGCTTGTGATAATCATTTTATGAAGAGAAAGTATTTTTGGCTTATGGTTGTAGCGATTCCTATCCATGATCAAGTGACCACATTGGTTTTCTTCCCACAAAAGGCAGTACATCATTGGTGGGAATATTTGGCAGAGGAAAGCACTTATATCATGAGCAAGAAAGCAAAGAGAAAGGAATGAAATAATAATTCATAATTCCCTATGAGTGTATGATGCAATGGGCTAAAAATCTCCACTTTCAGGAATTCTTGTCCAAACCACAGCAAATACTTATTCAACTATTGACCAAAAACAGACTCATATTCAAAACAAGAGCTTAAGACAGGTGTGGAGGCCCAGCGCTTGGGAGGCTGAGACAGGAGGATCGCACAGGTTCAAAGCCAGCCTCAGTTACTGAGTCAGGCTCTTAGCAACTTAGTGAGATTCTCTTTCCAAATAAAAAAATATAAAATAGGTCTGGGAGTATAGCCTGGAGGTAGAAAAGCCCCTGGGTTCCACCACCAGTACCACCAAAAAACAAAGGGTTTAATTTTTATGAGTTAGGTCATGAGCAATAAAGCAATAAAGTTAGATGTGAGGATCTTCTGCAACATTCAGTTTTATTGAATTCTAAAGCCATGCAGGAGCTCAGTGGTTCCATTTTTACTTTTCTACTCCCTTTCTCTGCTACTGGACTTCCCATATGTTTCTTAGCTGTCTTTTGGTGTTTTATTGTATAAACTATGTTCCCACACCCCTTTTGAGACTAAGGGAAAGTGTTGCTTTTAAATACAGCATCTAACTATGGAAGGTGATGGAGAATCTTCTCTCGTTTCTCTAACTTAAACCCACTACACATTAGAATATGGGCGTTTATTCAAATATGCACTGAAGAGCCAGGCGTGGTGGCACACCCTTGTAATCCCAGTCCTTGGGAGGCTAAGACAGGCAGATATTGCATGTTTGAAGCCTGCCTCAGCTACTTAGTGAGGCTCTCAGCAACTTAGTGAGACACTGTTCCCAAATAAAATATAAAATAAGGTCTAGGAGTGTTTCAGGATCCTAGAAAGCCCCTAGGATCCATCTTTATTAACACACACACACACACACACACACACACACACCCAAAAAAGCGCTGAAGATACAGGATATCCTTTAGGCTAACATATCCCATTCCTGGGTCTGCGGGAACATTAAATAACTAGGCCAGATAGTCTGTCATGTGTAGTGAATTTCAGCTAGGGAATATTCTTGAAACTTTACCTTAACTAAAGTATGTTGATTTACATGTTACTTTTCTATTATTTGTACTCAATATTTGGGAAAAAGAGTTCAATCTTACCATTTTAAGTAGATACAGCCTCTCTGTGGGGCCTTTTGCCTTAATAGAATTAACTACTGATAGCATTTAAATAAAAACAGTTCTCCATTTATGGAGCAGCAATTGCTATACTTAAGATGAAAGAAGTATCTACCTAACTTTGTCATATTTAGGAATGCCCTGGGGTCTCACCTTAACATTCCCCCTCAGGTTTTGATCACTGTTATCATAAAATTATAAATTAAGGCAGAAAACTTAGAGAAAAGGAGAAACCTAGTTTTTTGTTACCTTTTGGCCCTTATGTAAATTAAAGACTAGAGGGTTGTTCAGTAAATGGAAAATAAAATGAAGATCTAAGTATTCCTGCCCACAGAAATAAACAGTGGTGATAGCTGCTACACAATGTTCTTCCTGATGACAAGTAGTCACTTGAATAATGTGATTCACTGTCAGCCGTGACTAGTGAACCTCACCCAACATCTTCTGCCATATAGGCTTCCATATCTTTGTCCTCTATTCCATAATCTAATACTCAAAGATGTCATAGACAGACATCTGTGATATGCAGGGATTTTACTTCTGTAAATTTAAATCTAGTACTATTTTTACTAAATATCTTTAACTCTCTTCTCTCCTATATGTGGGAATATAATATCTGGCAAATGAAAGCCCTAAATATTTGTTTTCTGTCCTGTGCTTATGTATGCCAGTACTCATGAGTATATTATCTAATGTTTATATGGTACAAAAAAACTAACTTAATGGATAAATGAGAGCTCAAACAACAATACCAGCAGCAACAATATGGTCCAAATGCCTATATTACACATATCTTAAACCTTTAACAAATAGGTTCAAAATTAAAAGATTACTTGAGAATTGTTTTAAATGTAAATTTTAGCCAGGCATGGTGGAGCATGCTTATAATCCCAGGGTTCTGAAGGCTGAGACCAGAGGATCAGAGATCGTGGACAGCCTCAGCTATTTAATGAGGCCCTTTGCAACTCAGTGAAACCCTGTTTCAAAAATAAAAAGACTAAAAAATAGGACTGGAGGTGTAGCTCATAGGTACAATGGCCCTGGGTTCCATCACCAGTACCGCAATAAAGAAAGAAAGAAAGAAAGAAAGAAAGAAAGAAAGAAAGGAAGGAAGGAAGGAAGGAAGAAAGAAAGAAAGAAAGATAGATAGATAGATTTTTAAATGTTAAGACAAAGAGCCAGGCGTGATGGAGCATGCATGTAATCCCAGCATTTGGGAGGCTGAAACCGGAGGATTGCGGTTCGCGGACAGCCTCAGCTACTTAGTGAGGCCCTCCACAACTTAGACCCTGTTTCAAAATAAAGAATAAAAAATGGGGTAGGGGGTGTAGTTTGGAGGTCAAATGCCTCTCAGTTGCATCTCCAGACCCACAAACAAAAAAAAGTTAAGACAAAGAAATCTCAATAAATAAATGAATTCATATCAGTATTTAATTAATTAATTAATTTATTGGTGGTACTGGAGACGGAACCATTCTACCTCCAGGATACACTCCCAGACCTACGATATATATATATATATGTGTTTGTGTATATATATATATATATACATACATACATATATATATACATATATATATATAATTTTTTTTTAATTTGGAAACAGGGTCTCTTAAGCCAGCGAGTCTGGCTTTGAACCTGTGAGATCCTCCTGTCTCCACCTCCCAAGCATGGGGATCTTTGGATAAAGTTGGTGGATTACAGAAATAAATATTAAACTCTCAACACTTTAAAACACCCCCCATCTAGCATGCACAGTGAGATTAAGTCAAATTAAACACATAATATGTATTTACAGAAAAATATAAATCATCACATCTGTGAATATATAGGAAATTTTATACTGTGCCCATTGCATTTGGGTCCAAATCCTAATTCCAGATTAGTAAATTTATTAGATTTCTTTAAATGTCCATATGTAGTGAGCAATCACAGGTTTTGTCCTAGAATCCCAAAAGTATTTGGAATTGTGAAAAAGAAATTTTGATAAAAGTCATAAATTTACTCAATTAAATGTTCCTTAGAGTAAAAACTACAAAATTTTAAAAATAAAAAAAACAAATCCAAGGAATTAATTTTAAAAAAATGATGAGTTGTGTTCTGTGAAATAAAAAGCTCAATAATTGCCTTAAAGATGATTATTTACTTGATCTGTTGTACTTATAGAAACTACTTTTATTCTCATCAATAGAGTAAAATCGATGTGTTCACTTTTTTTTCCTATGAAAGTAAAACGAGAAAATAATCTTTCCCAATGTCAAAATTATAACAGTGAGAAGAGTGGAAGATAGGACTTACACGAACAGGTTTTGCTGCTTGGTGTCACACACCTCTAATCCCAGTACTGGGAGGAGGAGATGTGAGGGTTGCAGGTTTGTGGCCAGTCTCAGCAACTAAGTGAGGCCCTGTTTAAAAATGAAAACTGGGGCTGGGGTGTAGTTCTGAGGTAGGACACCCCTGGGTTCAGTTCCCAGTATCATTAAAAAAGAAAGACTTGAGCCAGGCATGGTGATGCATGCTTATTGTCCCAGCATTTGAGAGGCTGAGACAGGAGGTTCACGGTTCGCAGACAGCTTCAGCTACTTAGTGAGGCCCTCTGCAACTCAGTGAGACCCTGTTTCAAAGTAAAGAATAAAAAATAGGGCCGGGGGTGTATCTCAGAGGTAGAATGCCCCTGGGTTCCATCCCCAGTACCACAGAAAAAGGATCTAATGATACTCTCACAATGTTAACATTTATTCTCTCTAACATTGCCCTTGATAATTTATGTGCTTTTAAAATTAGTTTTATAAATGAATAATCTGATTTACAATGGCTTAAATATATAATTTTAAAACTCAAATGATAACTTGACATAAGTATAAGTTAAATCCTTTCTAATTACACTATTAGGTCTCAAGACCTTTAAGAGAAATTAATCTTAAGTGTCCATAGTTCTCTGGTAGGAAGCATAGATATAGTTTATCCACGAGAAACAGAATATTCATCATACAAACCTAATTTTCATTGTCTATTGTCCCAAAATGTTAAATATCAACAAGCCGTTTGTTTGGGATGCATTATATAATGTTTTTTGTAGATTTATTTTCCTAATTGTGCTTTACTTAGGCTAATACTAAAATAATATTACTAATAAAAATCTGTCTCTAATCATATGACGTTGCATTTTCCTTGTCAATCTTCAAAACTGTTGTCTGTTAATTCTTTTCAGAATTACAACCTTGAGATTAACTTAAACACCATTTTGACATGATAGCCATCACCTAGAAAACAAGCTGTAATACTGCCCCCTTTCATTAAAAAGGACTGCTGAAACTGATGTTCTGTATGTTCAATTGGGGCTTGTAAAATAATCAAGAAATAAAAGAGCTGAGGCAAAAACAGCCAATATTTTGGCCTTTGCCCTACAAGGTCAAATAGGATCCAGGTAATTGATAGAAGTCCTAAGAGTTCTGCAATTTTGCCAAGGGGGATTGCTAAGTTCCCAGAAACTCCGTGCCACCAGCACATATTCTGCATAAAGGATGGTCAGTGAAAGAGGGAAACATCCCTGATGCTTCAAGGGACCATGTAGTCAGCAGGACTATGAGGCATCCTGAAACTTAACACAACTGGCAAGAAAAAAAAGCCTCACAAAATCCCTATGAGTAACCCTGAGGAGCCTTGACTGAACGTAATAAAAAATAATTTTAGAAAAGGTTACATTGGCCCCACGTAGGGCTACCTTCCTGGTCTTAAATTACCAGCAGGAAAGTGAAGACTTGAATAGGTGAGTAATTCTGAGGTTAAAAAGAAAGGCATGCTCATAGAGTCATTTAAAAACTTCACGTACTTTAATTTGATATCTTCTAACTTTGGCTCCCCTTTTTGCACAAGACTCATTTTCCCTGGATGCTCTATACCAAGTGTACATCTTGCCTCTCACAAATCCAAATTATCCCAATCGATGGTTCTACATTGATTCCTCTGACTTCTACTAACTCTGGCAAACCAGAGAAATATGAGTCGCCCCCGCCCCACTTATACTCTCAAAGTTTCAAGCGCTCACAGGAGCCACCCAATCAGGCAATATTTACTCTAGCAAAATGAGAAGCCAAATACAGATGCTCTTAAGAATCCCTCTCATGGCTAGAATCCCCTGCATTGGAATTCTGTCTCAATATGAGATTTTATTCCTGTAACACTTCACCCTATCGCTATCTCCCAGACAATCTTTCAGGGATCTGTACTCTGATTCCCCCATAGCACTACTCCCCTACAACCAAACTGACCCTGTCCCCTTGTTCAGGCTACTGATACACCTCATCCCAATCCTCTCTGGCATGGGATCACTGTTGCATTATATTTTGGAATAGCTGGAGTTTCCTCTATGACCACATACTTTCAACAACTATCTAAACCTTTAGAAACATTGTCCCACCTGGCCCACTCAATCACATACTACCAAAACCTAACTGATTCACTGGTGGGAGTCGTGCTCCAAAATACACAACGATTACGACTCCCCCCACTCACAAAATGTAAGCATCTGATTATTTCTACAACAAGAGTACTGTTTCTATGTAACAATCCAGAAGAGTTGGGGACACAACCCAAAAGAAAAGAGGATCCCAACTCCAGAAGCAATCAACTGGTACCTGAGGACACTGGTCAAACATCCTGAACTGGCCCCATGGATCACTCTTATTATGACCCCCCTTCTCAATCTTCTCATGTACATAACCTTTTCCTTTTTCATATTAAATGTATTGTTTTGTTTCATAAAAGCTCAGCTCAACTCTATCATCAAAACTGCCATTTAAAAGCATGTATACAGCCGGGCATGGTGGCACTCACTTGTAATCCCAGCATTTGGGAGGCTGAGACTGGAGGATCATGGTTCTTTGTCGCGCGCAGTGACGACTCTTACACGATCTTCCTCAAGCAGTTTTATTACCCCAGGTTCTTGTACAGTTCCCGCAAATCTTCTTCCCGTAAATCTTCTCTTCTCTCTCTCTTCTCCCCAGAAATCTTCCCCTTATGTAGAGCCCAACAGCCAATCAGCAGACTGTTCACGTGCACAACTCATGGCAACAGCCAGTCCATTGGCTGTTGCCCTATGGCATGCGGTGTTCCCGTGTATCTCATGCTCTTGTCGTCACTTCCTGAAAGCTGTTTACCACCTAAGTGCTCTGGGGAAGATTTCCGCTCAGCGCCATCTTAGCTCTCGGACTTACTGGCTGATGGGCGGGGCCCGTCACAGTTCCCCCTTTTTTGTTTTTTCAGACAGGAGAGGACAGAGGACTCAACCCCTGTATGTTTGGAAGGGGCTTCTAGGCCCACCACCTTTTGCCAGGGACGGGACAAGAATCAGTGGCAACCCGTATGCAGTTGAGCATGCCCTCCTCGGGATGCACCCTCCCGGGGTCCCGAGTGCAGTCCTAGCTGGCATCCTGTCATTAAGACTTTCCCATCGCCGCAAGCCATATTTGAGGGGATTGTCCCAACTCCATGGCTGCAAATGCCTGAGCTATGAGCACTTGATCTGTAGCGCGCTGACGGATTAGTTTTCTAAGACAGTAGAGACATAAGATACACAGTAAGACCAGACAAAGACCAAGAGCACCCAGTCCAGCCCACTCTTTTAAATGACGAGCTGCTTGTTGGATCCAGGACATCAAGGTGCGGGCCATCACCGGGTCAACTTGAGTAGTATTGGTTTTGATGATCTCCAACCGCAACCGTCTTGTCAAATTGTCAAATTTCGATGACCGGTTATCTGTAGGATATGCAGAAAGCTCGCAAGAAAGATTAGCGGCAATAAACGCATTATCATTAATCATGACAAGGGGAGCTAAATCCGTGCAACTGCCATTTATCCCACAAAGAAGCCACAGATCAAATAGGTTAGAATGAAAGGCCATGGTCAGGCTCTAATAAGTAAAATTATAACCTGCAAAAGTAGAATTTGCTCCTGTGCCAATTTTAAGGGGAAAAGGTAAAAGGATTAAGCGGGGAAGAACTTGAGCAGAATGACTCAAAGGCAATAGAAAAGAAAAAGCAGTCAAAAGCCCCCATTGTGGATCACTTCCTATCCTTGGAATTCCACAGTATCATGGTCCCCAAAAGAATCAGTCGATGGCTCATCATCCTTTTGTTTCACCAGACGAGTCAGCCGCTCTGGAACCCAGACAGGATCGGCGCCGTTCTGTGGAAACACACAAACAGAGCCTCTGGCCCATGTGAGCACTGGGTCAGGTCCCCTCCATTGCCCTGTGAGGGCATCCTTCCAACGCACGAAACCCTGGCTCGTACCCGAGGGGGCAAAATGACGATCGGCAGCAGTCTTGCCATTGACATCTAATTGCAAAAAATTCAAAGTAAAAAGGGCTAAGGATAGGCGCTGCTTCGGTTTCATATTGGTTCCAATTCCCTCTTTTTGTTTTATCAAGCATTCTTTAAGAGTACGATGGGCGCGTTCCACAATACCCTGTCCCTGAGGGTTGTACGGAAGGCCATGCTTTAGAGTTATTCCCATCTGTGAACAAAAGGATGTGAATTTTTGGGAAGTATAAGCCGGGCCATTATCAGTTTTTATTTCTTTAGGCATATTCCATGCTGCCCAGGCCTCAAGGCAATGATTGACGACGTCATGTGCCTTTTCCCCGGCATGAGCAGATGCATGAATAATTCCAGAGACAGTATCTATGGAAACATGGATATATTTCAATTTTCCAAATTCAGATATGTGAGTTACATCCATTTGCCAGAGATGTAGAGGGAGCAAGCCTCGTGGGCAAATGCCCACATGTGAGGGGTGTAAAAAAGGGGCACAGGCATTACAGGTTTTTACAATTTCCCGAGCCTGATGTCGAGGGATTTTAAATCGCTGTTGTAATGTTTTAGAATTTACATGATATTGACGGTGAAATGCCTGTGCCTGTTGCATTTGAGTAAGAGAAAAAATCATATGTATCTTGGTGAGTTTATCTACTAGATCATTTCCATATGTAATAGGGCCAGGTAATCCAGTATGTGCCCTAACGTGCTGGATAAAGAATGGTGTCTTTCTTAAATGTATATAAATCTGGATTTGGCTAGCCATAGAATGAATAGGAGTATGTAAAGAGAGTTGACCCGCGCATTCAAGCGATCTAACCAGATTAACCACATATTGTGAATCTGATAATAAATTGAAAGGAGAAGAAACTCTCTTAAAAATTTCTAAAACAATATTTAATTCAACCAGTTGTGGAGAGGTATGTGAATATTGGATGATAACAGGATCGCTTCCCTCTATTAGGTAGGCCCCCACACCAGTTTTGGATCCATCAGTAAAAATGTTAATTGCATTAGCTACAGGTTTGTTTTTAGTGACCAATGGGAAAATGAGAGGATGTTCCAGAACAAAATGTAACAATGGATCTTTGGGAAGATGATTGTCTATTTCACCACTGAAAGAGCACATAAGTATAGCCCAATCATCAATAGTGGCTACCAGCGTTTGTACTTGCAGAGCAGTGTACGGTACCACCAACTTATCGGGCGTTCTGCCAAAATGTTGGATGCACTGCTGAATGGCTTTAAGGGCAAGGCTTGCTACACTGGTGGGATAATATTCAACTACCTTTTGAGGGGAGACTTTGGGGTGAATCCAAAGAAGGGGTCCTTGTTGCCAAAGAACACTAGTAGGCTGTTTTTCAGTGGCCAGGATACAAGCCCATAATGGCTGTCCAGGGGTCACTCGACGGAGAGACGCTTTCGTAAGTGCTTGTTCTACTAATTGTAACGCATGGCGGGCCTCATCGGTAAGGACGCGAGGAGAATCTAATTGAGGATTGCCTACGAGCAGATTATATAAAGGTTTCAAGGCATGGTTAGGAATTTGTCTACTGTCAATTTCCTCTTGATTAATAGAGGGAACAGTAAAAGCAAAACGAGGAGTATCCGCAGGATTTAAAGGGATGGAGAAAAAACAATCTTTTATATCTATGCTGATAAGTGGCCACTCCTTCGGAATAGCAGAGAGGAGTGGAAGCCCTCGTTGGACTGGCCCCATAATCTGCATTTGGCTATTTATGGCTCGGAGGTCGTGTAATAACCTCCATTTTCCAGATTTTTTCTTTATCACAAAAATCGGGGTATTCCAAGGAGAGGTGGATGGCCGGATATGGCCTAACTGTAATTGCTCTTGTACTAATTTCCTTGTTACTTCAAGCTTTTCACGGGAGAGAGGCCACTGAGGAACCCATACTGGATCTCCCGTCTTCCAGGTAATGGGAATTGCCTCCTCAGTGGCTACTGCACAAAACCCAGTTCCTCGCGACCACTCTTTTCTTTAGTAGGAATTGGGCTTTTACGTCCCTGGAGGTGTTTTCCCAGCCCGTAGGAAGGGTGGTAGCCCTGGCGAAGGAGAATATTATGGGCTTGGGGGAAATAAGATGTATTTTGTAAGGAATATCCCATGTCCACTAATAAATCTCTTCCCCAGAGGGAAACTGGCAGCTCCAGCACATAGGGTTCAAACTGCCCCTTATGTCCCTCCTGATCTTTCCAATGTAAAGCCCTAGCACTGAGGTCAGGGGTTTTAGCATAACCCAAACCTCTAAGTTCTCCGGCAGCCTTTTGAGTGGGCCATGAAGATGACCAATCTTTACAGGCGATGACACTTTTATCTGCCCCAGTATCTAAAAGTCCTAGGATTTGCTTGCCTTCCACGTCCAAGGTTATCAAGGGACGAGTTCCCATATCAAAGGCAAGAGATATTAACTCATTTCCTGAAGAACCGAACCCACCAATACCGCGTCGTCCCTCTGCTGAAGGAAACATACCATGTAGACTGGGAAGCAAAAGTAACTGTGCCACTCTATCCCCAGGGGAAATGGCAACGATACCCCGGGGCGCTGAAACCATCACTTTGATAATACCGGTATAATCCTCATCTATAACCCCCGGATGGACTACAAGTCCTTTCATGGTAGAGGAAGACCTTCCAAAAAGTAAGCCAACAGAATTAGGTGGCAGAGGACCTTGAAAATCTGTTTCAATAATTTGAACCCCCATTTGTGGCGTTAATACCAGCCTGGAGGTGGCACAGAGGTCCAATCCTGCCGAACCTGGAGTGGCTCGCCGGACTGTTCCGGAGGCTGTAAATTGGGCCACTGAGGTGGCTGTGTCTCCATGGCCCCATACACCTGAGGGTTCCCATATTTTTGTGGGCCCTGGGAACGAGGGCCCGCCCTCCCGTTTTTTGTCTGAGTATTTGATGATTGCTTTCCAGTATAGGGCAAGGGGTTGCCATCGATATCTTTAACCGAACGGCACTCAAAAGTAGGATGCCTTCCTTTTCTACATCGACGACAATACTCAGGAGGAGAAGGATAAGATTGGGACGCCCTACACTTAGGACAATCTCGTTTTAAGTGTCCTGTCGCTCCACAGGAAAAACAATTGCCATTTTTGGTACTATTCTTACTTTGTTGTCCGGAGGCCTGTATAATGGCTGCAGCAAGTCCTGAATTGGTTAAGGGTCCTCCGAGTTCCCTGCACACCTTCATCCACACCTCTAGGCCTTTATGTTTGTAAGGAGTGATGGCCTGTCTGCATTCTTTAGTGCATTGCTCATAGACCAATTGTTTAATGAGCGGCATGGCCGCGTCAGAATCCCCAAAAATTCCTCCCGCAGCCTCTACTAGACGGGCAACGAAGTCTGAAAAGGGTTCAGTCAATCCTTGAGTAATCTTTGTAAGGTTACCAGATACCTCTCCTTTGTTAGGGAGGGCCTTCCAGGCCTGGGTAGCGAGTCTGTTGATTTGTTCATACACCTGTTGTGGATACCCAAGCTGTTGATTAGCAAATCGTCCTTGGCCCATCAGCATGTCTATATCCCAGGCTGAATTTCCTGCTGCTCGATTACGTGCAGCTTGTTCAGTGGCATATTCTATATAATAAGCTTTCCAATCCAAATATTGGCCAGGATTTAAGGTGGCCCTAACCAAATTTTGCCAGTCTCCTGGGGTCATGGCATAGCGATGTAAACTCTCTATTATTGCTATAGTGAAAGCAGCTGACGACCCATATGTGCGAACTGACTCTGCGAGATGCTTAACTATTTTAAAGTCCAAAGGCTCATGATAACGATTTCCCCCCTCCTGCAGCTGGAAAACTGGGAAAGCTTGATTTGCTAAAAAAATTCCCGCATCTCTCCACATCTGACTACTAAAAGAGACACCTTCTCCTGCTCTGGGCGCAGAAGGGTTATACGGAGGAGGCGAAATTTCCTCTTTAATCAGTTCAAAAGCTTTCACTTGTTTACAAATGGCCTCTAATTCCTCCTCAGATTCATCCTCCCCCTCTGACTCTGAATCCTCCTCACTGGCCACTTTAGAGGAAGTTGAACGTTCCTCTTTTACACCGTCTAAAGCTGCCTGGCCCTCCTGCACAAATTTTCTAAAGCGCCTTTCTTCCAAACAGGCACGAATCAGCCGACAAAGCGGCCGAGTCCCTCCTGTGACAATACCTTGTTCTTCGGCGCGTTCTACGTCTCTTCCCAATTTATCCCAGCTTGCTAAAGAAAGATTCCCTGATACTGTAAACCATGGCGCTACCCTATCTATTTGTTCGAGAAAATCTTGTATTGTCTTGTCCCTAAGCTTTAGGCCTCTACTTTTCAACAAAGCTTTCAATGCTTTATGCAATGGGTGAGATGGACTATTTCCCATCTTGTCGAATCAGGACCAGCCCGATTCTCTAACTTGCTTACACTAAAAAATATCCTCCTTAATGGAGCCCCCTTTGATCGGGGAAAATACAGCGCTGTTCCTCGCTTTTCCGCGAGCCTCGCTTATCCGCGAGCCTTATTTACTAAATATCCTCCTTAATGGAGCCCCCTTTGATCGGGGAAAATAACCCTCCGTAAACGGAGCCTCCTCCTCCCTTTTCGGAGTCAAGGAGTACTTACCAGCCGGCTGCCCTGGACTGCCGAGGTTCTGATCAAAGCGAAGGTCCCCGTACGGGCCAACCACTTGTCGCGCGCAGTGACGACTCTTACACGATCTTCCTCAAGCAGTTTTATTACCCCAGGTTCTTGTACAGTTCCCGCAAATCTTCTTCCCGTAAATCTTCTCTTCTCTCTCTCTTCTCCCCAGAAATCTTCCCCTTATGTAGAGCCCAACAGCCAATCAGCAGACTGTTCACGTGCACAACTCATGGCAACAGCCAGTCCATTGGCTGTTGCCCTATGGCATGCGGTGTTCCCGTGTATCTCATGCTCTTGTCGTCACTTCCTGAAAGCTGTTTACCACCTAAGTGCTCTGGGGAAGATTTCCGCTCAGCGCCATCTTAGCTCTCGGACTTACTGGCTGATGGGCGGGGCCCGTCACAGTTCTTGGATAGCCTTAGCTATTTAGTGAGGCCCTCTGTAACTTAGTGAGACCCTGTTTCAAAATAAAGAATTAAAAAAAATAGGACATGGGGTGTAGCTCAGGGGTCAAATGCACCTAGGTTCTATCCCCAGACCCGCCAAAAAAAAAATCATGTATACAGCTACCCATTCCTGCTGAACTCATCATGTCCTCATTCAGTATGAAGCAGATACAGAAATTACTGAACAGCCTTTGCTCCAACTCTAAACACCTTCCCCAACAACCTACTTCTCTTCTATTAAGATAAAGCATGGCTCGGCCTGGTGGCATACTCTTGCAAACCCAGCATTGGGGAAGCTGAGAAGGAAGATTGCCTCATCTACTTAGCTTGGCCCTTCACATCTCAGTGAGACACTGTTTCAAAAATAAAAACAACTGATAAATAGGGCTGGGGGTGTTTCTCGGACGTACAATGCCCCTGTTCCATCCCCAGCACTGCAAAAAAAAAATGAAAAACGTTGAGTCTCAAACATAAGTGTTCCCATCTTGTGAAGACGTGTCATTTCCCAGGCCTCTTTGTTGACCAGAAAATTCAAGTCTTACTCAAATACCCTCATTCCCTACCTAATTTCCCCATTGTCCTCTCCAAGATGTGCCTAACAATCTCTAGCTTCTCTTTCCCCTCTGCTTTTGGAAATTCCCATTGTCTTCTTTAACCCAGCTCTAACAACTAACTCTCCTCAACAACCCCCCTAGCTGTGTCTAACCATCACTCTCCCTTGCCATGAAGAACACCCCTAATAACCTGTATAAGCTTCTAGTCTGTTAGAGACTCGGCTCCAACATTTCCTGGAACCCCCCTCTACAGGTTTTATTCCAATAAGCTTGTATTGCCATTGAGTTGTTTTCCATCGATAACTTCAAACCCAAACCTTTTAAACCACATTAAAATATTTAATATTATGTCTCTGAAATGAGGGGGTAGGTTAATAATGCTTTACAATCCAAAAATCATTCATTAAGATTTAGAAATGAGACAGACAGGGGTACTGAGGATTGTACCCCAAGGAATTCTATCTCTGCACTATAACCCCAATCCTATTTCATTTTTATTCTGAAACAGTGTCTCACTAAGTTGAAAGAGCATCCCTAAATTTCTAAGACTGGTCCCAAAACTTTGCTCTGCCTGTCTAAGCCTCCCAAGTATTAGGATTACAGTGATCTGCCTCCATCCCCAGCAAGAATGACTTTAGAAAACTGAAAAACACGGCATTGTTGACTTGAACAGGTGTATGGAAAGAGTAATAGGCCCTGCTTTGGCCCTTTAGTATTCAAAGTCTTGAATTCAATAGCCTAAGCGTAAAAGCATTCAAAGGCTTACATTCAGACATAGCTCAAAATTAAACATTCAATACACATTTCAAAGAAGTACCTCTATTCCCAATGTACATGGTTTGTAAATACCTAAAGTCTCGTAGTAGAAAAATCATGGGAGTTGTAGTTCTGTATTAAAGTAGGCTCTGCTTCTTTCTGAGAGTGGGACTGATTCAAAGTGCACTGGATTCTAAACAATGGGAAAAAAAAACCCACCAGATAGAAATCCCTCTATTCTAGACTACCCAGCCAAAGCAAGTATCTAACACTGGAATATATCTGCTTAACATGAAATGCATGTTTATTCCTCATTTACACAAGAAGTATTAACTAAGTGTATTATGTGCCAGGTCCTGTGCTAGATGCATAGTCTACATAAAAATAAACAAATCCTTTTTCCCCACCCTCATGGTCATATTACCCAGAGCCTCACACATGATAGGTAAGGGCTCTCCAACCAAGCACCATTCCTTAAATGAGCAATTTAAATGGTGAGAGTTGCCAATAAAGTTAACTTGTTGCTGATAGGCCTAAAATGGTTATCAATTGATCATCATATACTTGTTTATAGAAATGAGTAAAAAGTCCTTGGTGTAAAATCCTGTATATATTAAATTTAGAATAAAGTGAATTAGACAAGTTAAAATGAAAATCACTCAGAGAATATTTCCCTTTTTTACTCAAAGAGGAAGTTTAGCTCCTGGTTTAGGGAAATTACCAACAAACTCTCCTTCACTGCAGGGTATCTTTCCGAAGCTTGCCACTGGGCATCTAGAAAGAGGGAATCAGTCAACCACATGGTCTCTAGTCCTGGGTCCAGGATACCCTCAATAGCACAGGACTTCAATGGATTCTCTTCACCCTTTTTTTTTGGGGGGGGGCGGGTCTTGGGATAAAACCCAGGGGCATTTGACCTTCTAGCTACATCCCCTGCCCTATTTTTTTATTCTGTATTTTGAAACAGGGTCTCACTAAGTTGCGGAAGGCCTCATTAAGTAGCTGAGGCTGTCTGCAAACTGCAATCCTCCGGTCTCAGCCTCCCAAATGCTGGGATTACAAGCCTGCACCACTACAACTGGCTCTTCTCCCTTTTAGTGGTGTGGACTATATATAAACACAGTTGTTGGGAAAAAAAAAGATTTGTGCCTATGAATGTTGCTTTGGGTATACCCATTGTGTGGAAAGTTTTGTTTTATTTTTTTTTAGCATTGGCTAAAAGAGAGAGAGAGAGAGAGAGAGAGAGAGAGAGAGAGAGAGAGAGAAGATGGAAGAGAGTGAGAGAGTCTATGTTTACAACGCCTATATCTGAAAATGTCCAAAGCTTAATACCTTAAAACATTAGTATCATTAACAATCAGACCCTTGTTGGTTACCTATTTGCTAGCACAGTTCCCACAAATAACAGGTAAGCACTAACATTCCATAAAATGTTTTGACAGTGGAGGATAGGACTCACAATTTTTCTAAGGAAATGAATTTAAGTGATTTTTGGTGTGAACACACCTAAGCTTTTAAATCATTGGTAAACAGTTTCCAACAGCCTTACATATGTTTTACTATTTCTAAATTGGATATTCAGAATTAGTTTAGGGTGAATTTTTTCAATATTAAGTATTTTTAAAAATTAGTTATCTTAATTCCCTTTCTTAAATATTGGTAATTTTGGAAAATTTTGTAAATGAGAAACAAAGTTTAGAAACCAAATTGCAGGAGTTGAGATAAATAAAAATTTCCTAGAGCACACTATAAAGAAAACATGGCTGCCGGGTATGTTGGTGCATGCTTATAATCCCAGCATTTGGGAGGCTGAGACCAGAGGATCCCGGTTCACTGATGGCCTCAGCTACTTAGTGAGGCTCTTTCAGCTCAGTGAGACCCTGTTTCAAAAACGAATAATAAAAAATAGGCCGGGCATGGTGGCACATGCTTGTAATCCCCGCACTTGGGAGGCTGAGACAGGAGGATCGCACAGGTTCGAAGCCAGCCTCGCCGGCTTAAGAGACCCTGTTTCCAAATAAAATAGGTCTGGGAGTGTAGCCCAGATGTAGAAGGGTTTCATCCCCAGTACCACCACCAAAAAAAAAAAAGAATAAAAAATAGGGCAAAGGGTATAGCTTGGAGGTCGAATACCCCTGGGTTCTATTCCCAGACCCACAAAAAAAAAAGAAAGAAAAAAGAAAACATGGACCTGAGTATGGTACCACTTGCCTGTAATCCCAGTATTTGAGAGTCTATGATAGGAGGATTTCAGGTTCAAAACCAGTTGCAACAATTTAAAGATAATTTTACAATTTAGTGAGACCCTGATTCCAAATAAAAAGTAAAATAAGGCTGTAGAGGTAGAAAACCCCCAGGGCTCAATCCTCAGCTCAAAACAAGAAAGGGAAGAAAGAAATGCCAGGCAAGGTAGAGGACAGCACATTTGGTGCAAGCCTTAGTAGCTCATTAACATGCTAAGTAACTTAGGAAGACCTTGCTTCAAAAAAAAAATACAAAACAAAATTAACTGGGCTGTAGGTGTAACTCCGAAGTAGAATGCCCATGGATTCAATTCAATTCCCAGTTCTAAAAAAAAGGACAAAAGTAAGAAATAAAATCATAAATGTTTTGTGGTTTATAGGAATAACATACACCCAGTCTTTACTATATAAAATTCGAATATCTAAATCAAAGATTTTTTAAGCCTGCATAAGTTATTAACCTGAAATAATTCTAGAACAAGGTCTTTGAGCCAGCTATCCTTAAGTATGTTTTCAATCTGGCTTCCAATATGTTAGCCACTGGCTACATGAGGCCATTTCAAATGAATTTAAATTGTTTGGGGCTGAATTTTACCTTAGTGGTAGAAGTACTTTTTGAATGTGTGAACCTCTGAGTTCCATTCTTCAAAGCATAAAAAATTTAGTTAATTGCAGTAAAATAAAATTTGAATTTAGTCTTTGTTATAGTCACCTCAGTTTTTCTTCTTATTTTCTATGTGTGAGGGAGTGTTGTGTGTGTAGGCCTACTACTGGAAATTTTACCCAATGAAGCACTACCCCTGAGCTATACCCGTAAAGTTTATACATTTTTTAAAATTTTGAACGAAGCTCTCACTATCTTATTGCATTCTGGCCTTGAACCTCTGTTCCTCCTTCTTCAGCCTCCCTAGTACTGGGCTTTTAAGAATATGCCAGTACACCCAGTGTCTTAATTATTTTTGTTTTTGGTATAGAGAATTAAATCCAGAGGTGATTTACCACTGAGCTATATACCCTCAACTATTTTTATTTTGAAACAGGTTCATGCTAACTTGACCAGGAGTGCCATAAACGTATGGTTCTCCTCTTTCAGCCTTCTAGTAGCTGGAAATACAGGCATATAACACTATACCAGCCTATTTTTATGTTTTGGATACATGAGTAAAATGTTTAGTTCCTTGAGGATAAGAACTAGATTTTCTAACCTTTGGGATCCAAAACTCCTTTCCCAAAATATATACTTACTGACTCAACCTAACCAATCATGAGACCAATGTTAAACAATATCACAGTATGTGTCTGTTGTGTGTGTCTGCATTTGTGTGTGTGTGTGTGTGTGTGTGTGTGTGTGTGTGTGTAGTGCTAAGGATTGAACCCAGGGACATTCTACCAAGAAGCAATACCCCCAGATCTACCGTATTTTTCATTTAAAAACAAGGGGGAAGCCGGGCACAGTGGCGCACTCTTGTAAAATCCCAGTACTTGGGAGGCTGAGACAGGAGAATCATGCAGGTTTAAAGCCAGCCTCAGCTAATGAGGCTCAACTTAATGAGACCCTGTTTCCAAATAAAATATAAAATAGGTCTGGGAATATAGCCCAGAGGTAGAAGGCCCCTTGGTTCCATCACTAGTACTACACACACACCAAAAAAAAAAAATCATGGTTGAAATTTAAAAACATGTGCAGGGAGCCAGGCGTGGTGGCGCACACTTGTAATCCCCGCGCTTGGGAGGTGGAGATAGGAGGATCGCGCTGGCTTAAGAGACCCTGTTTCCAAAAATAATAAAATAGGTCTGGGAGTGTAGCCCGAAGGTAGAAGGGCTTCCAGGAACCAAAATACCACCAAAAAAAAACATGTGTAGGAATATAATATTTAAATATTAGTATGTACAATTAAAAAAATAAACTCCGTACTTAATCTATATTACCCAGATTAATCTGAGGATCTATTGTCATTTCAATTAAAATTCTGATGGAGTATGGAAACCCCAATAAGGTACATACAGTAGTAGTGCACTCACTGAATCCCAGTACTTAAATGACTGAAAAAGGAGGACATCAAGTTTGAAGACAGCCTCAGCAACTTATGAAGACCGTTTCAAAACTTAAAAAAGAATAGGGCTGGAGGCATAGCTCAGAGGTAAAATTTCTCTGGATTCAATCCCTAGAAACACACACACACACACACACACACACACACACACACACACACACAGAATTATGAATGAATGAATCCAACTGCAGTGGTATACACCTATAATCCCACAATTTGGAAGTCAGACACAGGAGGATTACAGATTTCAGGCTTTTCTCAGCAATTAGTGAGACTATGTGGCCTAATAAAAAATAAGAGCCAGGCATGGTGGTGCACACTTATAATCCCAGCTTTGGGGAGGCTGAAACAGGAGGACTGATGTTTGTGGACAGCCTCAGCTACTTAGGGAGGTCCTCCACAACTTAGTGAGACTCTGTTTCAAAATAAAAGAATAAACAAAAGGGCTGGGGCAGTGGCGCTTGGAGGTAGAATGCCCCTGGGTTCCATTCTCAGTACCACACACAAAAAATAGAGATTTGGGAGACTAATACAGGAGGATACAAGGTTCAAGGCAAGCCTTAGCAACACAAAAGACCCACCTTCAAAATAAAAATAAAAAGGCTGAGAGTTTAGCTTGGAGGTAAAATGCTTCAGCATTCAATCCCTAATACACACACACACACACACACACACACACACACACACACACACACAGAGAGAGAGAGAGAGAGAGAGAGAGAGAGAGAGAGAGAGAGAGAGAGAAAGAGAGAGAGAAACAAAGGTACAACACACCTGGGTTGATCCAATTCTTCCTACCACAAAGAAAAAAAATTAAAGGGAAAGAAACAAAACAAACAAATTACAACTGATGTATAGAGTAGACCTGGTCAGCCAGATTTTTTTGGACTAATTGCAAAGCAATAATAATAAAGACAATTATATGGTACCAGAATAGACTAGCAAGGCCACAAGTAGTCCTCTTGGTAAATTACAAATAAGAAGATATTTGCAATCCACACAGCTATAGTATATAAATAGTTTCTAAAAATAAATAAGAAAAGCCCAAGCGATCAAGCACAAATAATGGGCAAGTCAGGCATGGTGGTACACACCTGTAATCCCAATACATGGGAGCCTAACATTAAAGAATCATAGGTTTGAGGACAGACTAGGCAGTTTAGCAAGACTCTCAGGACCTTAGGGAGATTTTGATTCCAAATAAAAAATAAAAATAGACCTAAGGTATAGCTTAGAATTAGAATGTCCCTGGGTTTAGTCCCCAATATGACCAAAAGGGGAGTGGCAAAAGGCAGGAAAATATTCCACATCAGAGAAAAACAATGAGCAATGACTATGTAAAATATGTCAACATTATTATCAGGAGAATTGAAATCAAAACTACTATGAGAAGCTACTTATCCTCATTAATTGGTCAAACATTAAACTTTATATAATTCTGAGTCCTGACCAGAGTGCACATATAGTCTTTACACATTGTAGTTAGGAAGGTAAGTTGATACGACCATTGTATGTATGTATGTATGTATGTATTTATGGTACTCTGAGCTACAACCCAGCCTTATTTTTGTTCAGTCTTCCTAAATTGCTGAAACTCTCACTCAATTCCCAAGATGCCTGACCTCAAAACCATGATCCTTTTGTCCCAGCCTTCCAGTATTAGGATTGCAGGCATGCACCACCACACCCAGCTCATCATGCTGTTTGTTTTGCTTTCTTTTTCACACTACTGGGTATTGAACTCAGGGGCATTCTACCTCTGCACTACATGCCTCAGGTGCCATTATGTTGCAGAGGGCTTAGCTAAATTGCTGAGGCTGGCCCCCAACCTGCAATCCTCCTCTAACAGCCTCCCAACTACTGAGATTACAGGTGTGCAACACAGCTCCCAGTTTAATTTCCATGTATATTTGTGGTACTGAGGATATTAACCGATGGATATTCTACCTCCAAGCTATACCCTCAGCTCTGTTTCCTTTTTATTTTGAAACAGGGTCACACTACTTGCTGAGGTGGTTTTCTAACCTGCGATCCTCCTGACTCAGTTTCCAAAGCACTGGGATTAAAGGCATGTGTCACCTCGCAAGGCTTTATCTTAAATTTTAAAACAGGGTCTAAAGAAGGGTTCATAGGCAGGCGTGGCAGCTTTAAGCCTGGTCTCCCAGTAATTAGTAAGCAGAGCCAGGAGGATGGCAACTGTGAAGCCAGAGCCCAAGAACTTAGTGCAACACCTTTTACATTTGAAAAAAGGGAAGGATGGAGGTTGGAGAAATTCCTCAGAGGTAGAATGCCCATGGATTCGATCCCAAGAAATATAGGATAAATACATAAAGGTTTAAAAGTATTGGGGGAAGGGCGTAGTGGCGCACGCTTGTAATCCCAGCATTCGGAAGGCTGAGACAGGAGGATCACGGTTAGCGGACAGCCTCAACTACTTAATGAGGCCCTCTGCAGCTCAGTGAGACCCGGTTTCAAAATAAAGAATAAAAAAAAGAGAGCAGGGGCTGTAGCTTGGAAGTCGAATGCCCCTAGGTTCCATCCCCACACCCGCAAAAAAAAAAAAAAAAAAAAAAAAGTATTGGTGTGAAGCTCGGAGGTAAAACCACCCTGGTTCAATCCCCGGACCACCAGAAAAATGACTAATAAAAAAAACACCCAAGACAATTGTTCTCTAGGCAAAGGGCTCATAATTACTGAAAAAAATAGTAAAGTCAAGGGTGTGAGAAATAGCTATCTCAGAAACTGAGTGCTGCTTCCTGGGCTGTAGGTTGACATGAAGGATGCAGAAGGTTCTAGAAGGTTACACCTCCATAAGGCTGAAATTAAGAATTCGGAGGAGATGGAGTGGGGTCAAAGAAAAAAATATTTTTTGGGGAGCGGGTCTGGGGCTGGCACCCAGAGGCATTTGACCTCCGAGCTACAAC
>NC_137792.1:12172435-12225725 GCF_963383645.1 Muscardinus avellanarius
CGATCCCAGCCTCGGAGGCCCCAGCACCAGCCTTGCCTCAAGGCAGGCTCTGATGCTGGCTGCTGGCCCCGGCTTCGGCCTAACCCCTCAGCAGGCTCCGATCCTGGCCTCGGAGGCCCCAGCAGCGGCCTTGCCTTACGGCAGGCTCCGATGCCAGCCACTGGCCCCAGCACCAGCCTAACCCTTTGGCAGGCTTCGATCCCGGCCCTGGGGACCCCAGCACCGGCCTTGCCTCACAGCAGGCTCCGATCCCAGCCTTTCTGGCCCCGGCACCGGCCTAACCCCTCGGCAGGATCTGATCCTGGCCTCGGAGGCCCTAACACCAGCCTTGCCTCATGGCAGGCTCCGATACCTGCCTCGGAGGTTGGGCCATGCCTTTGAATGGCTGAAACTGCCACAACTTTTTCTTTCTCCTTCCCTCTTTCTCTCTTCCCTACACCAATACAATGAAATAAACAGATCACCTCTGCAATGTGCTCCCACCATGATGTACCATGCTGACAGATGGCCAAAGTGAGAGTCAACCAACCATAAAATGGAAATCTCTGAAACTAAGAGCCAAATAAAACTTCCATACTTTAAGTTATCTTGAGCATTTTTTCATAATGACTGAGAGATGACAGACACAGCTATTTTGTTTTTACTACTATAACAAATACCAAAAACCTAGTAGTGGTTAGCCAGACATAGTGGCACATGCTTATAATCCCAGCATTTAGGAGGTTGAGAGAGGAGGATCACAGTTTGCCATCAGCTTCAATTAATTAGTGAGGCCCTTTGCGACTGAGATCCTATTTCAAAATAAAGAATAAAAAATAGGTTGGGTTGGGGGTGTCACTCGGAGGTAGAATGTCCCTGTGTTCCAGCCCCAGTACCACAAAAGAAAAAAAAAACTAGTGGCTTAAAACAGTGGATGTCAATCTCATAGTTTTACATGTCAGAAGTCTGAGTGGTTCAGCGAGGCAGTATTGCATTTGGAGTTTCTACAGAGAATCTGCTTCCTTGCCCTTTCCAGCTAGTAGAGACCGCCACCTTCATTCTTTCACTTGTGGACTTTTCCTCCAGCTTCAAAATCATGAATATAGTAGCCTCAAACTCTTCCTTGCTTTCTCTGACTTCCAATTCTATCACAACATATCTTAATATTCTGACACTCCACCTATTGCCTTGATAAGGACCTTGGTGTTAAACTGGGCACAACAAAGTAATCCAGGATAATTTCCCTGGAAAAATCTTTAATTTAACCATAAATGCAAATAATGTTTTGTCATGTAGTCAAAGGTTAAAGATCTCTGAACATTTGGGGAGGTATTTTTTCCTGCCTACCACATAACATAGCTTGATCATAATACCACCTAAATAATTAAGTTTTTCCATATTAGGGTTGAACCCATAGGCTTCATATGAGACAAGCACACTCTCACCACATGACAACCCCATTACTTTTTTATTTTTTTTAGGTCTGGGAATGGAACCCAGGGGCATTTGACCACCTAGCCACACCCCCCGCCCTATTTTTTATTCTTTATTTTGAAACTGGTTCTCACTGAGTTGCAGAGGGCCTCACTAAGTAGCTGAGGCTGTCTGCAAACAGTGATCCTCTGGTCTCAGCCTCCCAAATGCTGGGATTACAAGCATGTGCCACCATGCCCAGCAACCCCATTCCTTTCTTATTTTGAGAAACAGTCTCAATAAATTGACCAGGATGGCCTGAAATATGAATTCCTTCCTCAGCTTCCTGAATAGCAGGGATTAAAAAGGTACACCATAGCACCCAGGAAATTTATTTTTTATTATCAGCAATTATCCATTCACTATTCCAATTTCCAAATATCCCATAAACATACATTTTTACAGCTTTAAAAAATGTCCAATGGTACATGCCTATAATCCCAGTACTTGTGAGACTAAAACAGGAGGAATACAAGTTCAAGGCCAGCTTGCTGGTTTGACACAAGACTCAGCAACAAACTGAGACTCACAGCAACTAAAAGAGACCTGTCTCAAAACAAAAAAATAAAAAGGGGTGGGCATGTCACATGAAGGAAGAATGTCCCTAGGTTCAATCCCCAGTACCATACACCACTCACAAAAGTTCAGCTTGGGACTTTTCAGAAAACCAGATCCTTAGATCATTCCCCAAACTCACTGGATCAGACACATTGAGTTGGGGGTCCAGAATCTCTCCTTTAACATGTCCACCAGGAGTTTTGGGGTTTTTTTTTTGTTGTTGTTTTGTTTTTTTTTACAGGTCTGGGGATGGAACCCAGGGGCATTTGACTTCCGAGCTATACCCCCTGCTCTATATTTTTATTCTTTTTATTGAAACAGAGTCTTACTAAGTTGTGAAGAGCCTCACTAAGTAGCTGAAGCTGTCCACGAACCGTGACCCTCCGGTCTCAGCCTCCCGAATGCTGGGATTACAAGTGTGTGCCATCACACCCGGCTTCCGCCAGGAGATTCTTATACAGGCCAAAGCTTGAGAAGCATGATAGTTTATCAAGGATTTTCATATGATAAACTTTTTTTCCTGATACTAGGGATTGAACTCAGGAGACTTCTACAACAGAGCCAAACCCCCAACACTTAATTTTTTTTGCAGTACTGGGGATTGAACCCAGGGCCGTTCTACCTCTGAGCTACACTCCCAGGCCCATTTTTTATTATGTATTTTGAAACAGGGTCTCACTAAATTGCAGAGGGCCTCACTAAGTAGCTGAGGCTGACTGCGAGCCTGCAATCCTCCTGTCTCAGCCTCCCAGGTACTGGAATTACAAGCATGCACAACCATGCCCAGCTAATTCCCAAAACTTTTACTTATTTTGAAACAGGTTTCTCCTAAATTTTGCACTGGCCTCAAACTTGCCATCCTCCTGTCTCAACCTTCCAAGTGATTATTTTTAAGACTAACATTAACTATTTTTTCTTTGTACTTGGGATTGTATGCAGGGTCAATCTACCTTCTAGCTATATCTCCAACTGTTTTTACTTTGAAACAGGGCCTAACTTCCTGAATATCTGGCTAATTTGCTGAGTCTGGCTACAAACCTGCAATTTTCCTATGTCTCACACACTAGGACTACAGGCAGGAAGCTGGATAAGAGTGTTGTTAACTTAAAGTATTTAGGCCAAACAAGACAACCAACCTCCAAAATGAAGTAAGAGCATGCTTTAAAGGGGGCAGTTGAGAAGCAAACATATTGTGTATACATGATACTGGGGATAGAACCTAAGGGTGCTGAACTACATTACACTAGAGCAAATTTAATTTTTTTATATTTTGAAACCATGTCTCACAAAGTTCCCACATACTGGCCTCAAACCTGCAATCCTCCTGTCTCAGCTTCTCCAGTACTGAGCATATGTCACTGCACTCACCTAAAAACATACTTTTGTGTGTGTGCGTTGTACTGGGGATCGAACTCAGGAACATTCTAAGTCCAAGATATACTCCTATCTGTATTTGCTCTTGAATCAGGAGTATAGTTACTGAGAGCCCCATAAGGTTGCTGAGGCTGCCCTCCAACCTGCAATCCTGCCTCAGCCTCCCAAGAACTATGCTTACAGGTGTGTGCCTTCATACCCAGCTTAAATTCTACACTTTAAAAACTTTTGCAGTGCCAGGCATGGAGGAGCATACATGTAACCTCAGTACTTGGGAGGCTGAAGAGGAGAATCACAAGTCCAAGGACAGCCTCAGCAAGTAGTGAGACTCAACAAAGAAAGACCACATTCCAAAATAAAAATAAAATAGTGGTGAGGATATAGCTGAGAGGTATAATGTTCCTGGGTTTAATCTTCAGTAGAACCCCTCCTCATCAAAAAATTAAAGTGAGGCACTGAAAACAAATAAAAATTATTACCACTTCATTGACAAACACATTATGGAAACACAACCAAAGCCTTACCTCTGTTAATCTCAAACAAAAGTGACCCCATCTTATAAAGACATATCATTTTGCAGACCTCTTTGCTGAATGAAAAATTCCCAAGTCTTACTCAAATACACTCATTCCCCTGCTTACTGAAATGTCCGAATTGTCATCTAAGATGTACCTGACAAGCTCCTTGATTGTTACATTTCTCTATGTAAAGAAAATTCCCATCTCTAGCAATTCAACTAACTCCGCTTGAACAACCTCCTTAACAAAGGCTCTCCACCGCTCTCACTTGACCATGAGAATCTCACCTCAAACAACCTATAAGCATGTAAGGGGACATGCATGTGCTCCAACTTTTCCTGAAGAAGCCCCTCCACCTCAGATTTTTATCCCAATAAAGCCTGTAGTGCCATTGATCCATCGCCCATTGTTTCTTTCCCCACCAATTCCCCGAGACTTTCATGATGATTCTAAAACCCAGGATGGGCAGAGAGGAACCAATGGATAAGACCCCTTTGCAATCTGGGAAGCAATGGACAATGGCATCTCATCTGGGGCTATAGTTCTACAGGGACTTTAGTTCCTCACTCCCAATCCACTCTCTCACCTTCTTCCTGTCCTGCCCCTTTCCTTCCCCACAGTTGGTGAAGAGACCATTTGGGCTGCTTCTGTCACATATCCAACTCTGGGTAACTTATCATCTCTGGTAAGTTCTTGCTATTTCTCTTCAGTCTAGAGTTTATTCAAGAAATTCAGGAATGATCACTGAAAATTCTGCCACTGAGTGGAGGTTGCTCCCATGATGGTCCAGACTGCTGGACTCTCCCCATCTTTGAGACACCCAGAGACAGATAGTCTGTACTGTGTAGTTAATTAAAGCTAGGGAGTATTGTTGGAACTTTGCCTAAAGTACATTGATTTACGTGTTAATTTTCTATTTATACACAATATTTGAGAAAAAAAGAGAGTTCAATCTTGTCATTTTAAGTATATACAGCCTTTTTGTGGGATCTTTTGCCTTAACAGAGATAACTAAGTAATGATACCATTTAAAGAAAAAAAACCTCTCCTTTTATGGAGCAACAACTGCTATACTTAAGGTGAAAGTGTTATCTACCTAACTTTGTTTTATCTAGAAATGCCCTGGGGTCCCATCATAACCCCCTGTGGATTTTATCAAATGCTTTTTCGGCATCTTGACATGATCATTTGATTTTTGTCCTTGATTTTGTTTATGTGATGAATTACATGGATTGTTTTTCATATATTGAACCAGCCATACATCCCTGGGATGAACCCTACTTGGTCACGTGGATTCTTCCACAGGTTTTGATCACTCTTACCATAAAATTATAAATTAAAGCAGAGGACTTAAAATAAAAAGAGAAAACTAGTTTTTTGTTACCTGTTGGCCTTTATATAAATTAGAGACTAGAGGGTTGTTCGGTAAATGGAAAAGAAACTGAACAAATATCTAAGTATCCCCCCCACAGAAATAAACAGTGGTAATAACTGCTATACAATGTTCCTCATGGTGACATGTGGTCACCTGAATAATTTCTTAAAATCAAAGCAGAAATGAATGAAGTAGAGAATAATAACAATACAGAAAATCAACAAAACCAGAAGCTAGTTTCTCAAAAAAATTAACAAGATAGATAAACTACTAGCCAACCTAACCAAAAAGAGAGAATCAACCCAAATTATGAAGATAATAGGTGAAAAAGTAGATATCACTACTCACACTGTAGAAATCCAGAGGCTTATCAGAAACTACTTTGAAAAACTATACTCCAACAAAATGGAAAATCTGGAAGAAACTGACAACTTTCTAGATAAATTCAACCTGCCTAAACTGAGTCAAGAAGATATAGAAAATTTAAACCAACCAATAGTAATTAAAGAGATAGAAACAGCAATAAAGAGCTTACCATCAGAGAAAAGCCCAAGACCAGATGGTTTCCCAGGTGAATTTTACATAACCTTTACAAAAGAGCTAATCCCAATATGCTCAATCTATTTCATGAAATAGAAAAAAGGGACTCTCCCAAATACATTATATGAATCCAACATCACATTAATACCCAAAGCAAATAAAGACAGCTCAAGAAAGGAAAACTACAGGCCTATATCACTGATGACCTTGGATACAATTACTGCTAAACAAAATACAAGCAACACACATGCAAAACCACATCGAGAAAATCATACATCATGACCAAGTAGGGTTCATCCCAGGGATGTATGGCTGGTTCAATATACGAAAAACAATCCATGTAATTCATCACATAAACAAAATCAAGGACAAAAATCAAATGATCATGTCAAGATGCCGAAAAAGCATTTGATAAAATCCAACATCCATTTATGCTTAAAAGCACTGCAGAAAATTTGAATAGAAGGAACATATTTCAACATCACAAAGGCAATCTACAATAGGCTTACAGCCAACATCAGATTAAATGGTGAAAAACTTCGAGAATTCCCCCTAAAAACAGGAAAAAGACAAGGATGTCCATTATCACCACTTCTCTTCAATATAGTACTTGAGACTTTAGCCAGAGCAATAAGGCAAGAAAAGGAAATCAAAGGAATACAAAAAGAAAAAACCTCAAACTTTCACTATTTGCAGATGACATGATACTTAGAAGACCCAATAAACTCAACCAAAAGGGTTACAGAACTTATCATCAAATTCAGCAAAGTGTCTGGATACAAAATCAATCTTAAAAATTCAGAAGCTTTTCTGTACACCAACCATAAATCCACTGAAAAAGACATCCAGAAAACACTTCTACTCAGGATTTCCCATAAAAAAATACTTAGGATTAAACTTACCCAAGGAGGTAAAAGATCTCTACAAAGAAAATTATAAAACACTGAAAAAAGAAGACCTTAGAAAATGGAAAGATCTTCCATGTTCGCAGATAGGCAGTATAAACATCATCAAAATGGCCATATTTCCAAAAATGATCAACAGAATCAACACAACACCCATTAAATTTTCAAGATCATTCCTCACAGACATAGAAAAGTCAGTCTAAGATCATTCCTCACAAACACAGAAAAATTAGTCCTTAAGCCGGGCGTGGTGGCGCACGCTTGTAATCCCTGCGCTTGGGAGGCGGAGACAGGAGGATCGCGCTGGTTCGGAGCCAGCCTTGCTGGCTTAAGAGACTCTGTTTCCACATAAAAATGTTAAAAAATAGGTCTGGGAGTGTAGCCTGTGGGAGTGTATACCAGAGGTAGAAGGGCTTCCAGGATCCCCAGTACCACCAAAAAAAAAAAAAAAAAAGAAAGAAAGAAAGAAAGAAAAATTAGTCCTTAAATTCATTTGTAACAACAAAATATCCAGAATAGCCAAAGTACTTCTCAGCAACAAAACTTTGCAGGAGGAATCACAAAACCTGACTTTAAACTATACTACAAAGCCATAATAATAAAAACAGTACAAAAACAGATACATAGACCAATGGAGCAGAATAGAAGACTCAGAAACAAATCCACACACTTACAGCCAATTGAATTTTTGACAAAGGGGCCAAAAACATACACTGGGGAAAAAACTTGTTCAACAAATGGTATGGCAAAACTGGTTAACCGTATGCAAAAAATGGAAATAAATCCCACTTTCTCACCCTGCACAAAAGTCAATTCAAGATGGATCAAAGACTTGGAAATTAGACTAGAGCCCTTGAGGCTCCTTGAAGATGGCATAGTTCCAACACCGCAGCACATAGGCACAGATAAAATCTTTCTCAACAAGACCCCAAAGGCACAAGAAACTGGAAGGCAAATCAACACATATGATTGCACGAAACTGATGAGTTTCCAAACAGCAAAGGAAACTATCAAGAACCTCAAGCAAGAGCCAACAAAATGGGAGAAGATTTTTGCCAACTAGTCCTCCAATAGAGGACTAATATCTAGAATATACAGAATATATAGAGAACTAAAAATCTCAGCACAGCCGGGCGTGGTGGTGCACGCTTGTAATCCCCGCGCTTGGGAGGCTGAGACAGGAAGATTGTGCAAGTTCGAAGCCAGGCTCAGCTGGCTTAAGAGACCCTGTTTCCAAATAAAATATAAAATAGGTCTGGGAGTGTAGCCTGGAGGTAGAAGGTCCCTGGGTTCCATCCCCAGTACCACAAAAAAATCAACTCAGCAAAAAGAAAACAAGTAACTCAATAAAAAATGGGCAAGTGAATTAAATAGATACTTTATGAAGAAAGGAATTCATGTGGCCAATGCATGAAAAAATGCTCAACTTCATTAGCAATCAGAGAGATACAAATCAAAACTACCCTGAGATTTCACCTAACTCCAACTAGAATGGCAGTCATTCAAAACACAAACAAAAACAAATGCTGGCAAGGATGTGGAGAAGTGGGAACTCTAAAACATTGTTGGTGGGATTGCAAATTAGTACAACCACTTTGAAAAACAGTATGGAGAATCCTCAGAAGAATGGGAATGAACCTATCATATGATCCAGCAATACCACTTCTGGGTATCTACCCAAAAGAAAGGTGTGGGGAGCCATTAAGGTTTTTCCTCTTATCTTTACTAAAAGAATACTTCTGACTGTCCCTCTCATAATCTAAAGAATGAGATGCCTTCTGCTTTTCAGCCGTAACATTGGCTCCCCACAGAAAGGGAACCAAACTTCCAAACTAATGCATGCATATCTATGTTCATAACTGCACAATTCACCATTGCCAAACTATGGAACCAGCCAAGATGTCCATCAACAGATAAGTGGATTACAAAACTGTGGGATATGTGTACACACACACACACACACACACACACACACACACAGCTGAATTTTACTCAGCTATAAAGAAAAAATACAATTACATCATTTAAAGGGAAATTAATGGAACTGGAGGGCATTATGCTGTTAGATTACTCAATCACAAAAAATAAGAAATTGAATGCTCTCCCTAATATGTGAAAGCTAGGGAGAAATGGGTCATAGGAGGAACTCTAGATGAAAAAGGAGATTCTATAGATGAGCAAATAAGGCGACCTGATGGGATGGGAGGGGGGAAGAGGAAATTCTCTAATGCATATGATGTACTTTAACAAACTTATCAAAGTCAATCACTAAGCCAAGCATGATAAGGAGGAAGGGAGAGGGAAGAGGCAGGGATTGGATAAGGGCTAAGTGGATGATGTATATATGTATGTCTCCACCATCTTGTATCTCACTTAGATGTATGAGTACAATGCACCAATAACATTACTTGAGGATTGTTTTAAATGTAATTTTTATCTGAGCATGTTGGGCAATGCTCATAATCCCAGCATCCGGAGGCTGAGATCACAGTCTCACATTTTGCAGACAGCCCTCAGGTACTTGGCTAGGCCCTTTGCAACTCAGTGAAACCCTGTTTTAAAATAAAAGTACTAAAAAATAGGGCTTAGGGTGTAGCTTGGAGGTACAATGGCCCTGGGTTCCATCCCTAGTAATGTAAAAATAAAAAGGAATAAATTTTAAAAAGTTAAGACAAGTCAGGCGTGGTGGTGTACATTTGTACCCCTGCATTTGGGAGGCTGAGATAGGAGGATTGCAAGTTCGTGACCAGCTTCAGCTACTTAGTGAGGCCCTTTGCAACTCAGTGAGACCCTGTTTCAAAATAACAAATAAAAATTAGGGCTAGGAGTGTAGCTCAGGGATAGAATGCCCCTCAGTTCCATCTCCATCACCACACACAAAAAAAAAAAGTTAAAAAAAGAAAGGAAACACAATAAATAAATGAATTTTTATTCATATTTAATTTTAATTTTTTTGCGGTACTGGGAATGGAACCCAGGGACATTCAACCTCCGAGCTACACCCCCAGCCCTATTTTTTATTCTTTATTTTGAAACAGGGTCTCACTGAGTTGCAAGGGACCTCACTAAGTAGCTGAGGCTGTCCGTAAACCGTGATCCTCTTGTCTCAGCCTCCCAAATGCGGGGATTATAATCATGTGTAACCATGCCTGGCTTATTCCTATTTCAATCAAAACAATTAAAAGAAAGAGAGAAATAGTTTTAGTGGGAAAAGATTTTATATGGCATTATTTTTTTTCCAAGTGACTGAATTATACTAGAGAAAAGAAAAAGTGAAAACAAAATTCAAAGGCTAAGAAAGTTACAGAGGGCATGAGGAAGTTGTAAATGATTTATAAAGGATGTGAACTCTAAAAGAAATTTGTATATGAAATATAAATTTGTTGATACTAAATAGGAATTATGAGTTTTCTAAGTCACATTTAATACTTTGATTCTGTAATCTAAACAATTAGGTTTTCTTAAATTATTAATCTGCCCTTAGTAAAATTTTACAAAAACTTAGCCTAGAAAGAAAAAAATTTCTTTGAATTTTAAGGCAATAACCTGTTATTCCTCTATATTTCAAATAATAACGTTCTTTGTTCTGAGTAATAATTCACTAAGAAATAGCTTAAAAAGATCTTGCATTTTTTCAATATAATCTTGATTACTTAGCATGCCTAACCTTAGCCAACTCAGTGTTTAAGTGTTTTACAGACTATTAAATGACCACTTTATAATTTTGGCTGAATGAACAACTATTACTTTGGATCTCTCTCTCCCTTGTGTATGCTCGCTCTCTCTCTCTCTCTCTCTCTCTCTCTCTCTCTCTCTATCCCCCCTATCACAAACACACACACAATCTATACATATACATACAAACATACATATATATATATATATATGTAACCTATATACAGCTCTGTCTATACATGTCTATATATCTGAGAGTGAAACATGCTGTGCATTTTCTAAATGTTTCAGAAAATCTTAAGTTAAATGTATATACATGCAAGGTAAACAGTGATTTCTTTATGCAATATACATTGTATCTGATATTTAATAACATTGAAACTACTCTATCACTTAGACCTAGTTTTATATCTACTTGCATTGACTGAATATTTTTATTGTATAAAAAGATACAATTGCCCATCACATAATAAGACTATTTATAATCATTATCGCTGTTCTCTAAACTTACAAAATGTGTAGAACTATTTTTTTTAGTTTTGTCAATGATGTTAACCTACATAAACCTGTATTATAGTTACATAACTAAGCCATAGTCTATGGCCATACCACCCTGAATGTGCCCGATCTCCTATAAGCCATAGATTCTGGATTTCACTCTAAAATGAAATGTAAAATTAACATATTTTCATATTTTTATTTTTGTAACTCTTATGATAATTTTTACTGGCTTCTTTGTATGATAAACATATTTGTGTTTCTCAAGTATCTTCTGAAATTCAAAGTTTAAGAGAACATTTTATCTACCTGGTGCCTTCTAAACAAAAATAGTTAATATTGATAGCATTTTTCTGGTTTATATTTGTGTTTTCCTAAATTGTATCATAACCAACTTGAAGCAAAGATAAGTAGAGGTGTTCAAACACTTGGTATTGTATACTATACCTCTCTGTTGATTAAAATTTGCAAATCATCCTGCAATTTGGGACTTCAAACCCACGCATTGAAATTTTGACAACCTTGTAGCATGTGTGTTTGCACGCGATACTCTGCAAATTATCGAGGGCCTTGGTTACAGCCAACTTATCCTCCAAATTGGTAGAGGAACTGTGGTACCTGAGCCATCTAGTACTGAGTTGTTTACTCTGGATCTGTACAGATACAAGAATCCCTTGCAAGAAGACCTTCAGAGGACAGATATTGTTATTAGCCACACAGGTGCAGGAAGCTGTTTGGAGGCTCTGGAAAGAGGCAAGCCACTTGTAGTTATAAATGAAAAGTTGATGAATAATCACCAGCTGGAATTGGCAAAGCAGCTACTGTACCTGCAGCATATTTCCTGGGCTTTTAGAGTCAATAGACTTATAAATACTGAAATGTTATCTTCCTGGCTAGCCAGATAAATTTTCTGCATCTTTGGATAAATTTGGTGGATTACAGAAATAAATATTAAACTCTTGATACTTTAAAACACCCCCAATCTAGCATGCACAGTGAGATTAAGTCAAATTAAACACATAATATGTATTTACAGAATAATATAAATCATCACATCTGTGAATACATAGGAAATTTTATACTGTGCCCATTGCATTTGGGTCCAAATCCTAATTCCAGTTTAGTAAATTTATTAGATTTCTCTATGTTTCCATATGTTATGAGCATTCACAGTTTTTGTCCTAGAATCCCAAAAGTATTTGGAATTGTGAAAAAGAATGAAACTGAGATAAAAACTGTAAATATAGTCAATTAAATGTTCCTTAAGAGTAAAAACGACAAAATTGTTTTTCATGAGTGCATCTTTCTAATCTAAGAAATGAAAATTTTACAAAAAATGCTGGGTTTTATTCTGTGCAATAAATAGCTTAACAATTACCTAAATATGTTTAAGTTACCTGGTCTGTGTACTTGGAGAAACTACTTTTATTCTCATCAACAGAGTGAAATGGATGTGTTCACTTTTTTACCATGAATTAGAAAGTGACAAAATTATCCGTCCCAATGTAAAAATTGTAACAATGAGAAGAGTGGAAGATTGGACTTACAGGAACAGGTTTTGCTGCTTGGTATCGCACACCTCTAATCCCAGTACTGGGAGGAGGAGATGTGAGGGTTTGTGGCCAGTCTCAGCAACTAAGTGAGGTCCTGTTTAAAAATGAAAACTGGGGCTGGGGTGTAGTTCTGAGGTAGAACACCCCTGGGTTCAGTTCCCAGTATCATTAAAAAAGAAAGACTTGAGCCAGGCATGGTGATGCATGCTTGTTGTCCCAGCATTTGTCAGGTTCAGACAGAAAGATCACAGTTTATAGACAGCCTCAGCTACTTAGTGAGGCCCTCTGCAACTCAGTGAGACCCTGTTTCAAAGTAAAGAATAAAAAATAGGGCCGGGGGTGTATCTCAGAGGTGGAATGCCCCTGGGTTCCACACTCAGTACCACAAAAAAAAAAAAAAAAAGGATTTGCACTGGATGTAGGGGCACACGCTTGTAATCCCCGCACTTGGGAGGAGGAGACAGGAGGATTGCGCAGGTTCGAAGCCAGCCTCGCTGGCTTAAGAGACCCTGTTTCCAAATAAAAATATAAACTAGGTCTAGAAGTGTAGCCCGGAGGTAGAAGGGTTTCCAGGAACCCCAGTACTACCAAAACAACAAAAAAGTACTACCAAAAAGTACAAAAAAAGTACAAAAAAGTACTACCAAAACAACAAAAAGGATTTGCTATTAATTGTTAAGCATACTCTCACAATGTTAAGGAATATTTATTCTAACATAGCAATTAATAATTTATGTGCTTATAAAATTAGTTTTATAAATTAATTAATAATCTGATTTACAATGACTTAAATATATAATTTTAAAACTCATATGATAACTTGATGTATGTGTAAGTTAAATCCTAATTACCCTATTTGGTCTCAAGACCTTTAAGAGAAATTAATTGCTCTTAAGTGTCCATAGTTCTCTGGTAGGAAGCATAGACAGTTTACACATGAGAATAAAACATTCAGCATACAAACCTAACTTTCATTATATATTAACCTAAAATGTTAAAAATAAAAGCCTTTTGTTTGGAATGCATTATATAATGTATGTTGTAGATTTATTTTCCTGATTGTGTTTTATTTGGGCTAATATTAAAATAAATACTAATAATAAAAATCATGAATTGATAAGTGTGCATTTTAAACATAAACACAACAAATTTATCAAGATGTATTTTTCAAATATAATCATTTGAATTTGCATTTTCCTTGTAAATATTCATAACTTCTATCTGTTAATTCTTTTCAGAATTACAACTTCAAGCAGATTAACCTAAACAACATTTTGACATGATAGCCATCACCTGGAAAACAGGCTGTAATATTGGCCCCTTTCATTTAAAAGGACTATTAATACTGACATTCTGAAGGTTCAATTGGGGCTTGTAAAATAATCAAGAAATAAAAGGGCTGAGGAGAAAACAGCCAATATTTTGGCCTTTGCTCTACAAGATCAAATAGGACCCAGGCAATTGATGGGCGTCATAAGGGTTCTGCAATTTTGCCAAGTCACCTCATCCCCTGATCAGGGGATTGCTAAGACCCCAAAGACTTAGTGCCACCAGCACATATTGTGCAAAAGATGGTCAGTGAAGAGGAAAACATCCCTGATGTTTCAAGGGAAGCCATGTGGTCAGCAGGACTATGAGGCATCCTGAAACTCAGCACAAAGGCAGAAAAAAAAAAAGCCTCACAAAATCCCTATGAGTAACCCTGAGGAGCCTTGACTGAACTTAGTAACAAAATAATTTTAGAAAAGGTTATGTTGGCCCCACATAGGGCTACCTTCGTGGCCTTAAATTACCAGCAGGAAAGTATAGACTTGAACAGGTGAGTAATTCTGAGGTAAAAAGAAAGGCATGCTCATAGAGCCATTTAAAAACCCCACATACTCAGGAAAGCATCCCATTTCTTCTTTTTATTGTGGAACATATTGAAAATGGCATACATTCAGACTATGCTTGGTACCCTCCGCCTTTCTCATCCCCCCTCCAAAAAATGAGTGTCCAGGTTAACCATGCTATATTTATATTTTTACACACATTCGGGTGTAGTTCCTTCATTAATCAACCTCAGTCTTCAGGAAGAACTCTAGATGAAGAAGGAGATCCTATAGAGAAGCAAATAAGGCGACCTGAAGGGATGGGAGGAGGGGGAGAAGGATACTCTCTAAAGCACATGATGTACTTAAACATATCAAAGTCAATCACTAAGCAAGGCATGGGAAGGAGGGATGGGGAGGAAATGGGGTGGTGCTTGGGTAGGGGCTGATTGGGTGATATGTGCATGTATGTCTACACAAGTCTTGTATCCCATTAAGATGTACCAATAAAAATTTAAAAAAATAAATAAATTGAAAAATAACCTACATACTTTAATTTTATATCTTCTGACTTTGGCTCCCCTCTTTGCACAAGACATTTTACTGGATGCCCTATACCTAGTGTACCACTCGTATTCACTAGTGGGATCTGTGCTCCAAAATACACAAGGATTAAAGATTTCCCACTCAAGAAATGTAAGAATCTGATTATTTCTACAGCAGGAGTGTTGTTTCTATGTCTAACAATCCAGAAGAGTTGGGGACGCAACCCAAAAGAAAAGAGGATCCCAACTCCAGAAGCAATCAACTGGTACCTGAGGACACTGGTCAAACATCCTGAACTGGCACCCTGGATCACTCTTTTTATGACCCCCCTTCTCGATCTTCTCATCTATATAACTTTGCCTCTTGCATATAAATGTAGTTTTGTTTCATAAAGGCTCAGCTCAACTCTACCATTAAAACTGTCACTTAAAAGCACGTAAACACTGTACTCAGATAATGTAGATATCAACTGCTATCCAATTCTGCTGAACTCAGTGTCCTCATTCCCTACTAAGCAGATATAGAAATTACCAAACATCCTTTGCTCCAACTCTAAACATTTTCCCCCAAACCTACTTCTCTTAAGAAAAACAATGTAAATGTTAAATCTCAAACATAAATATTCTTATCTGGTGAGGAAGTATAATTTCCCAGGCCTCTTTGTTGAACAGAAAATTCAAAAGTCCTACTCAAATACACTCAATCACTGCCTAACCTAATTTCCCCATTGTCCTCTACAAGATGTGCCTGACAAATCTCTTGCTTCTCTTTTCCCTCTGCTTTTTTCCCCTCTGCTTTTGGAAATTCCCATTGGCTTCTTTAACCCAGCTCTAACAACTAACTCTCCTCAACAACCGCCCTAGCTATGTCTCCACCACTCTACCTTTCCATGAAGAATCTCCCTTAAACAACCTGTATAAGCTTCTAGTCTGTAAGAAACTCGGCTCCAACATTTCCTGAACCTCTCCCCCGCAGGTTTTATTCCAATAAGCTTGAATTGCCTTTTTTTTTATTGGTGCACTGTATTCATACATCATAGTGGGATACAAACTTTTGTAGACATACATGCACGCATCGCCCAGTTAGCCCCTACCCAATCCCTACCCAATTCCCTCCCCACCCCTCCTTCCCATGCTTGGCTTAGTGGTTGACATCTAGTATTATAGCAATTTATCTAAAATTAAAAATGATAATCTCACATAACAGTTTCATTTGTCTGATACCAAGCTTTTGATGACTTAAAGATAACATTTTAATATTTCTTTTTGCTTTCTTTCTTACCAGAGAATATTTTTTTCTATTTATTTTAGGTGAAACTATCATATATTTATATATTTATTTTTCAGAAAAAAATCTATCCTAATATGGAATATGGATTCTAGATACCCAAAACGATCTTGAAAAAGCACAGAGCTAGAAGATATATATTTTCTGATTTAAAACCATATAAAGCTACAATAATTGAATCAGTGTAGTACTGTTCTAAAGGCAGATATATAAACCATTGGAGTTAAATACAAGCCTAGAGCTAAATTCTTCCCTATATTGTCAAGTTATTTTTGACAAGGTTTCCACGAACATTTGGTGGTGGAAATAATAATCTTTTAACTAAATATTGTTGAAAAATAATAATTACATGGAAAAGAATAAAATTGGACCCTTACCTAATCCCATATACAAGTATTAACTCAAAATAGATAAAAGACCTAAATATAAATCTTAAGACTATAAACTTTTAGGAGAAAATCTGGGTCATAAAACCTCACAACATTGAAATTGGCAGTGATTTCTTGGATATGATTTCAATGGCACAGGCAACAGAAGAGTATACAAACTCCCTAAAAAATAAAAAAATATTGTATATCCAAAGACAATGTAAACAGAGTTAACAGTTACTAATAGAATTGGATAAAATATTTCCAAATGCTATATCTGAAGGTATATTAATATTCCAACTAGAAATCCTAAAAATTAACAACAATAAAGGCAAACAATACCCTTTACAGATAGGTAAAAGACTAACATAAATAATGAATCTCCACAGATAACCAATCTTAGTTGTCTGTTGGATGGAAAATCTTGTTTCTCTGGTTCTGGTGTGTGTTACCTATTTCTTCTTTGTAGTTAATCTCTTTGAGTATTTTCTCTAGTGCTGGTTTTGAAGACATAAATTCCTTCAGTTTCTGTTTGTCATGGAAGCTTCTTATTTCTCCATCTAATTTGATAGAAAGTTTTGCTGGGTAGAAAATTTTTGGCTGGAAGTTGTTTTCTTTCAGAGTTTGGAATATGTTACTCCAGGCCCTTCTGGCTCTCATGACTTGGTTTGGGAAGTCTGGAGTGATTCTAATTGGTTTGCCTCTGAATGTCACTTGGCCCTTTGATTTTGTTGCCTTTAAGATTCTCTGCTTGGCTTCCACATTGGTCATTCTGACAATTATGTGGCGTGGGGATCCTCTTCTCCGATCCTGTCTAAAGGGAGTTCTATAAGTTTCCTGGATCTGTGTATCAACCTCTTGCTCTACGTTTGGAAAATTTTCTGCTATTACTTCCTTGAAGAGATTGTTGATGCCTTTGGTTTCACTTTCTTTTCCCTCCTCTATTCCAATTATTCTTAGGTTAGCTCTCTTAAAATGGGCCCATATTTCTTCAATGTCAGATTCCTGCTGTGGATATTTTTTTCTAGACTAGAAACTATGCGTTCATTTTTGGAATGATCATCTTCTAAGAGTGAGATTCTGTTCTCCATGTGTTCTAATCGGTTGTTTGTGCTTTGAATTGAGGCCTTTGCTTCATTAATTGCATCCTTTATCTCTTTTTGGCTCTCTCTGAGTTCTTTTTGAAGCACCTCTATTATTTCTACAGTTATTTTCCTGATTTGATCTTCTAGAAATCTCTGATTTTCTGTTTTATCGGGTTCTGATGTTGTGGGGTTGTGGGCATTCATTGCTCCATTGTTATTCCTCTTTCCCACGATTTCGGAAGTTTGTGCTTTCTCTGGGTTCTTCCCTTGGGTCACCATGACTTCACTTAAGGTGCTCTGGATCTCGAGTCTGTAGTATCTCAGACCCCACTACTCCTTTACTGGGTTGTATCACAGAGTCTCTGACCCAGGGAGTCAATAGAGGCTGCTTTAAACTATGGGGGGTGCCAGGTTGCACATTCTCCTATGGTGTGATATCTCTGCCACCACCACTCCCCCACTGGGTCAAGTCCCAGGGAGTACAGTACTGGGATTTCTCCTCTGTGGCCCGCAATTTGACTCACTGTTTTTGAGTTCACAGATGTAGCTGTACTGGACTTGGTGAATTCGTTGCTGGTGCCGCCGGTGGCAATATGGCACCGCTGCTATGCCCTCGGCCCTGAGGCTGGCTTATTTCTTCTTGGTTTTGAGTTCCACTCTGAGTGCCTGCAGCGTGTGCTGAGCTCAGCCACTGGGAGCTTTAGATGTTCCCTGCGCTGAAAAATCCCGCCTTGCTGTTCTGCAGCGGCTCACCTCGGCTTGCTGTACCATCCGTTGAATTCGCTGCTGCCGCCAGCAGTATGGCGCTGCTGTCGCATCCTCGGCGTGAGGCCAGTGTATCTCCTCTGTGGCTCTGAGCTCTGTTCTCAGTCCGCTTTCTCTCTGGAGCCTGGTGATTTTTTTGTTTCTCTGGTGATGGTGTATTCTGGCTATGAAAGGCGCTGATTTTGTGGTAATGGAGATTGGTTGTTAGCGGGGCTCTTAAGCCCCACTTTTCTCGGTCACCATCTTCCCGGAAGTCTATTATGGTTAATTTTGACCTATGTCTGAATGTAAGCTACAGCAAGCTGAGGTGAGCCGCTGAGGAACAGCCAGGCGGGATTTCTTGCCGCAGGTAAAATCTAAAGCTCCCAGTGGCTGAGCTCAGCACACATTGCAGGGATTCAGAGTGGAACTCAAAATCAAGAAGAAATACGCCAGTCTCACGGCCGAGGGCGTAGCAGCGGCGCCATATTGCCACCGGCGGCATCAGCAACGAATTCACCAAGTCCAGTACAGCTACATCTGCGTACTCAAGAACAGTGAGTCAAATTGCGGGCCACAGAGGAGAAATCCCAGTACTGTACTCCCTGGGACTCGACCAAGTGGGGGAGTGGCGGTGGCAGAGATATCACACCATAGGAGAATGTGCAACCTGGCACCCCCCTCAGTCTAAAGCAGCCTCTATCGACTCTCTGGGTCAGAGACTCGATGATACAACCCAGTAAAGGAGTAGTGGGGTCTGAAATACTACTGACTCGAGATCCAGAACACCTTAAGTGAAGTCATAGTGACCCAAGGGAAGAACCCAGAGAAAGCACAAACTTCTGAAATCGTGGGAAAGAGGAATAACAATGGAGCAATGAATGCCCACAACCCCACAACATCAGAACCCGATAAAACAGAAAATCAGAGATTTCTAGAAGATCAAATCAGGAAAATAACTGTAGAAATAATAGAGGTGCTTCAAAAAGAACTCAGAGAGAGCCAAAAAGAGATAAAGGATGCAATTAATGAAGCAAAGGCCTCAATTCAAAGCACAAACAACCGATTAGAACACATGGAGAACAGAATCTCGCTCTTAGAAGATGATCATTCCAAAAATGAACGCATAGTTCTAATCTAGAAAAAAATATCCGACAGCAGGAATCTGACATTGAAGAAATATGGGCCCATTTTAAGAGAGCTAACCTAAGAATAATTGGAATAGAGGAGGGAAAAGAAAGTGATACCAAAGGGATCAACAATCTCTTCAAGGAAATTATAGCAGAAAATTTTCCAAACGTAGAGCAAGAGGTTGATACACAGGTCCAGGAAACGTATAGAACTCCCTTTAGACAGGATAGGAGAAGAGGATCCCCACACCACATAATTGTCAAAATGACCAATGTGGAAGCCAAGCAGAGAATCTTAAAGGCAACAAAATCAAAGGGCCAAGTGACATTCAGAGGCAAACCAATTAGAATCACTCCAGACTTCCCAAACCAAGTCATGAGAGCCAGAAGGGCCTGGAGTAACATATTCCAAACTCTGAAAGAAAACAACTTCCAGCCAAAAATTTTCTACCCAGCAAAACTTTCTATCAAATTAGATGGAGAAATAAGAAGCTTCCATGACAAACAGAAACTGAAGGAATTTATGTCTTCAAAACCAGCACTAGAGAAAATACTCAAAGAGATTAACTACAAAGAAGAAATAGGTAACACACACCAGAACCAGAGAAACAAGATTTTCCATCCAACAGACAACTAAGATTGGTTATCTGTGGAGATTCATTATTTATGTTAGTCTTTTACCTATCTCTAAATGGTATTGTTTGCCTTTATTGTTGTTAATTTTTAGGATTTCTAGTTGGAATATTAATATACCTTCAGATATAGCATTTGGAAATATTTTATCCAATTCTATTAGTAACTTTTAACTCTGTTTACATTGTCTTTGGATAAACAATTTTTTTATTTTTTAGGGAGTTTGTATACTCTTCTGTTGCCTGTGCCATTGAAATCATATCCAAGAAATCACTGCCAATTTCGATGTTGTGAGGTTTTATGACCCAGATTTTCTCCTAAAAGTTTATAGTCTTAAGATTTATATTTAGGTCTTTTATCTATTTTGAGTTAATACTTGTATATGGGATTAGGTAAGGGTCCAATTTTATTCTTTTCCATGTAATTATTATTTTTCAACAATATTTAGTTAAAAGATTATTATTTCCACCACCAAATGTTCGTGGAAACCTTGTCAAAAATAACTTGACAATATAGGGAAGAATTTTTCTCTAGGCTTGTATTTAACTCCAATGATTTATATATCTGCCTTTAGAATAGTACTACACTGTTTCAATTATTGTAGCTTTATATGGTTTTAAATCAGAAAATATATATCTTCTAGCTTTGTTCTTTTTCAAGATCGTTTTGGGTATCTAGAGTCCATATTCCATATTAGGATATATTTTTTTCTGAAAAATAAATATATAAATATATGATAGTTTCACCTAAAAAATAGAAAAAAAAATTCAGACATAGCTCAAAATTAAATTTTCAATACAAATTTGAAGGAAGTACCTCTACTTTCAATGTACATGGTTTGTGAACACCTAAGTTCTTATGATGGTAGTAGAAAAGTCACAGAAGTTGGGGGTCTGGGGCAGCAATTGCATAAGGGCTAATTGGGTGATGTGTGCATGTATGCCTCCACCATCTTGTACTTTATTAAGGTATATGACTAAAATGCACCAATATTTTTTTAAATAGGCTCTGCTTTTTTCAGGGACTGGGACTGATTTAAAGCACACTGGATTCTAAGCTGAATGGAAAAAAACCCACCAGATAAGAAGTTCCTTCTCAGGACTATTCTAGACTACACAGCCAAAGCCATCATCTAACACTGGGATGTATCTTCATGACATGAAATACATGTTCATTCCTCATTCAGGCGGGAAGTACTGACTAAGTCTATCCCATGCCAGGTACTGTGCTAGATGCACAATCTATAGGAAAATAAAGAAATCCTTTTTCCTCAACATACTGGTTTTCTTACCCAGGACCTTACACATGTTAAGTAAGGAATCTACGACCAAGCACCATTCCTTAAATGAGCAATTTTTTTTTTGGCGGGTCTGGAGATAGAATCCAGGAGTATTTGACCTCTGAGCTATAACTCCTGTCCTATTTTTTATTCTTGATTTTGAAACATGGTCTCACTAAGTTATGGAGGGCCTCACTACGTAACTGAGGCTGTCCGTGAACAATGATGCTCCAGTCTCAGCCTCCTAAATGCTGGGATTACAAGCATGCACCACCATGTCCGGCTTTTCAATGAGCAATTTATTTTATTTATTTACTTTTTGGTGGTACTAGGATTTCTGGAAACCCTTCTACCTCCGGGCTACACTCCCAGACCTATGTTTTTGTTTTGTTTTGTTTTGTTTTGTTTTTGGTGGTACTAGGGGTGAAACCCAGAGGCTTTCTACCTCTGGGCTATACTCCCAGACCTTTTTTTTATATTTTATTTGGAAACAGGGTCTCGCTAAGTTTCTGAAAGCCTCACTAAGTAGCTGAGGCTGGCTTCAAACTTGTGCGATCCCCGTCTCAGCCTCCCAAGCGCGGGGATTACAAGCGTGCACCACCACACCCAGCCAGACCTATGTTTTATACTTATATTTGGAAACAGGGTCTCCTAAGCCACCAAGGCTGGCTTCTAACCAGCCCAAGCCTCCTGTCTCTGCCTCCCAAGCGTGGGGATTACAAGCAAGTGGCACCACGCCCAGCATCAATGAGCAATTTAAATGGTGAGAATTAAGCCGGGCGTGGTGGCGCAGGCTTGTAATCCCCGCGCTTGGGAGGCGGAGACAGGAGGATCGCGCAGGTTCGAAGCCAGCCGCGGTGGCGTAAGAGACCCTGTCTCAAAAATATAAAATAGGTCTGGGAGTATAGCCCAGAGGTAGAAGGGCTTCCAGGAACCCCAGAACCACAAAAATAAAAAATAAAAAAATAAATGGTGAGAATTACAAATAAAGTTAACATGTTGAAGATAGGCACAAATAGGTAATCATTTGTTGAGCAAATAAATTCTTAATATTTATGTAAATGAATAAAATAGTACTTTGTGTAAAATCCTGTATACAGTAAATTTAGAACACAAAAATAGATGAGTTAAAATAAAATTCATTTAGAGATTATTTCCCTTTTTTTTACTCAAAGAAGTTGTTTAGCTCCTAGTTTGGGAAAATTACCAACAAACTCTAATTCACTGCAAGGTGTTTCCAAAGCTTGCTTGTGGGCATCTAGAGAAAGGGAGTCAGTCAACCACATGGTCTAGAGTCCTGGGTCTAGTAGACCCTCAAAGCACCGGACTCTCAATGGCTTTTTACCCTTTTAGTGGTAGGGACTATTGACACATGTTCCTGAGAAAAAAAGATGGAGATTTGTGGCTTTGTATGATGCTTTGGGTAAATTCATAGTGTGCAAACATTTTTTTAACATTTGCTAAGAAAGATAATAGATATCTGAATTTATAGTTGTGTGTATGTGTGTGTATATACACCAAGCCTATATCTGAAAATGTCCAAAGACTGACACCTTAAAACATTAGTGTCATTAACAATCAAATCCTTGTTGTCTACCCATTTGCTAGCATAGTTCCCACAAATAACAGGCAAGCAGTAAAGTTCCATAAAATGTTTTGGAACTGCAGGATAGGACAGCTTCCTGGAAATCTTTCTAAGGAAATTAGTGTTAAGTGGGTTTTGGTGTGAAAACACCTAAATTTCTAAATCCTTGGTAAACAGGTTTCAACAGCCCAAAATAGGTTTTACTATGTCTAAAATGTACATTTAGAATTAGTTTAGGATGAAAATTTTCAAACTAAATATTTCAAAAAATTAGTTATCTTAATTTCCTTTCTTAAATGTTGGCGATACTGGAAAATTTTTAAATGAGAAATAAATGTTAGAAGCAAATTGCAGGAGTTAAGATAAATACAAATTTCCTAGACAGCACTCTATAAAGAAAATATGGACCTGAGTACGGTGCCTGTAATCCCAGTATTTAAGAGGCTATGACAGGAGGATTGTGAGTTCAAAGCCAGCAGCAGCAATTTGAAGAGGTTTTTAGCAACTTAGTGAGAAAATCTGTTTCCAAATCAAAAGTGAACTAGGGCTGTGGATGTAGGAAACTCCCTGGGTTCAATCCCCAAATCCTAAGGAAGAAAGAAACATCAGGCAAAGTGGATGACAGCACATTTGAGGCCAGCCTCAGCATCTCAATAATATCCTAAGTAACTTAGCAAGACGACCCTGTTTCAAAAAGTACAAAACAAAATAAATGGGGCTGTTAGTGTAACTCCAAAGTAGAATGCCCATGGGTTCAATTCAATTCCCAGTCCCCCCCAAAAAGAGAAAGAAAATCATAAATGTTTTGTGGCTTTTAGCACCCAGTCTTTACTAAATTAGAATGCTAATATCTAAATTATAGGTTTTTAAAACCAGAATAAGTTATTAAAATGAAATAATTCTAGAACACAGACTTTCATCAAGTTATCTTGAAGTTTGTTCTCAATCTGGCTTCCAATATATTAGCCACTACCTACATGAGACCATTTGAAATTGAATTTAAACTGTTTGGGACTGAATGTTAGCTTACTGGTAGAGTGCTTGACTAACTGGCTAACCCCCAAATTCCATTCCTTACAACACAAAAAATTTAGTTGCTATAAAATAAAATTAATAAAATTTGAATTTAGTCATTTAGTTACACATACCACTTTTCTTTATTGTGTGTGTGTGTGTGTGTGTGTGTGTGTGTGTGCGTGTGCGTGCGCTGGCACGCACAAGTGCTTTTGGAAATTAAACCCAATGGACCACTACCTCTGAACTATTTTGAAACAGGGTGCCACAATAGCCTCCCAAGTACAGGGATTACAAGTGTGCACCACAGTTTCCAGTTTAATTTTCATTTATATTTGTGGTACTGATGATATTAACCAACAGACACATTCTACCTCCAAGATATATCCTCAGCCTGTTTTTATTTTGAAACAAGATCTCACTACTTGCTAAGGGGACCCTCTAATCTATGATCCAACTGCCTCAGCTTCCCAAGTACCAGGATCAAAGGGGTGTGCCCTCTCTAAAGGTTTTATTTTTAATTTTAAAAAAGGTATCACTAATTTGCCAACCTCACAAGTACTGAGCCTCCCACGTACTCGAATTACAGGTATGGGCCACTGTGCTGCCTTTGGCAGAGAGTCATAAATGAAGATTATAGAGAAACAAAGGTTTGAATCAAAATTAGAATCAGAATCCAGTAAGAAAACAGAAATCAGATCAGGGAATTGAATAAGAAAAACGGGCCAGGCATGGTGGTGCAGGCTTGTAATCCCAGCATTTGAGAGGCTGAGACAGAAAGATCTCATTTTGAGGACAGCCTCAGCTACTTAGTGAGGCCCTTTGCTACTCAGTGAGACTCTTTTTTAAAATAAAGAATAAAAAATAGGGTTGGGATTGTAGCTCAGAGGTAGAATACTCCTGAATTCCATCCCCAATACTGTAAAAAAAAAAGGGGGGGGGTCGGGGGAGAAAATTTGAATATAAATAAGTGTTCAGTTCAGAGGCAGGCATGGTAGCCCATGCCTATTTTCCCAGTACTTGGGTAGCAGTGTCAGGAGGAAGGCAAGTGTGAAGACAGAACCCAGGAACTTAGCGCAAGACTGTTTAAACTTTAAATCTTTAAATAAGGGAGGGGTGGGGCTTGGAGAAATTCCTCAGAGGAAGAATGCCGGTGGATTCAACCCCAAGGATCACAAAATGAATACATAAAGATTTAAAAGTATTGGGGTGAAGCCCGGAGGTAGAATGGCCCCGGTTCAATCCTCGGTACAACCAGAAAAACAATTAAAGGAAAAAAAATTGTTCTCTAGGTAAAAGACTCATAATTACTAAAAAAAAAAAAAAAAAAAAAAAAAAAATATATATATATATATATATATATATAGTTAGTAAAGTCACGGGTATAAGAAATAAATAGCTATCTCGGAAAGCAACCGCTGCTTCCAGGGTTAATGGTTAACAACGAAGGACTCAGAGGTTCTAGAAGGTTCCACCCCCTCCCCAAAGGCTGAAATTCAGAATCCTGAGGAGATGGAGTGGGGGTCAAAGAAAAATTTCACCTACCATCGTACCGAGGATGGAGGGATTCTTCAAGAGAATCCCCTGGAAGAGCAGCCCTATCAGCCCTCGGTACCGCTGGCGGCGCTGAGACCTCAACGACGCGGGCAGCACGCCACGCCTCGCCTAGCCTCGCCTCGCCAGCCAGGCGCACAGGCTGATGGGAAGAAGAGGTCAGAAGCAGAAGAAACAAAAGGAGCCAACCAGAAGGAGAAACGTCATCACCGTGCAAGAACAATGACCCCTGTTGGCCAGCTGGAACAAGGCGCCCAGAGCGGAAAAAGAAATTTAAAGGGCAAAGAGCTATGTTTACAAAGGAGAAAATAGAAGGGTTTTTTTGTGTGTGTGTATGTGAGGCCTTGCATAAATAAATGAAAATTGGGGACTCTGGCATTTACCTAAACATAGAGGATGGGGGAAGGAAAGCCAGAAAAAAAGAAAATGCTTGGAATTGCAAGCAGGAGACAATATACATCCATCAAAATCCTAGGAAACTCCACAGTATAAGAGACTAGTAGGTTAGAAGAGATAACTTGGTAACTTCTGTCTGTCAGGCAAGACTAATCTACAGTTCTAGCAGCCAGAGTAGTAGTTACCCCTGGAGGATGGAATACGGATAGGGCATGAGAGGGCCTTCTGAGGTTGCTGGAAACAGCATCTCTCTTGATGTGGGTGGTTTGAACAGTACTCATTTGTAGCTCTATCAGATGTTGCCAGTGGGGCTGGCACCTATTGTAATGTTGACAGTTGGGCTACATCTGTTTGCTGACGCCAATTTTCTGATGACCAATAGAGTCCTGTCTTTTGCTACAATTTAGGAGATTGGACCTCACAGCCATGGGAGGGTTTCTGAACCAACTAGAGTCAATTGTAAAATGGTCTGAACATTCTGGCCTACCTGTGACTTTGCCCTAAATGCGTCGACTGTCACCTAGATCTAATGAGACTTTTGACAGCCAATTCTCTCCAAAAGGTGAATATTTTACCTTGCACAGGGTGTGCAATCTTTCTGGGGCTAGTTTGGGTCTATAATTACCTGTATAAGCCCTTTTTTAAGTTTCTGATCATGAGGCCTGAAGGAGTATGCTTGCTGTTTCTCTTCAATTTTTACCTAGATACCAGATCTAGTGCCCAGATACCTTAAATAGAGAACAGAAAATGTTTGTTTTGTGTCCAGCCATCCTCCTGCGAGGTTTTACAGCCATATCTTGGAATAAACAGAGTGATATACAGCCTCAATCCAGTGAGATGAAGGATTTTTTTAGGGTCCTTATTGGACTGCCGCTTAGCTGTTATGGAATGGCTCTGGGTTTATATATTTAAATATCTACTTGTATCTGTTTTTTAACATTTAAAATAATCCTTATAAACTGGGCATAGTGGCGCATGCTTGTAATCCCAGCATTCAGGAGGTTGAGACTGGAAGGATTGGGGTTCGGGGACAGCCTCAGCTACTTAGTAAGGCCCTCCACAACTTAGTGAGACCCTGTCTCAAAATAAAGAATAAAAAATAGGGCAAGGGGTGTAGCTCAGAGGTCGAATGCCCCTGGGTTCCATCCCCAGACCCGCAAAAATAAAAAAATAAAATAATCCTTATAAAAATCTTTTTTTTTTTTTTTTTTGGTGGTGGTACTGGGGTTCCTGGAAGCCCTTCTACCTCCGGGCTACACTCCCAGACCTATTTTTTATATTTTTGAAACAGGGTCTCTTAAGCCAGCGCTGCTGACTTCGAACCTGCACGATTCTCCTGTCTCTGCCTCCCAAGAGCGGGAATTACAAGCGTGCACCACTACGCCCAGCAAAATCTTTTAGTTTAGATAAATTATTTATTTTAGCCAGGCGTGGTGGCACAAGCATGTAATTCTAGTAGTTGGGAGGCTGAAACAGGAGGATAGCAGGTTCCCAGCCAGCCTCAGCTACTTCATGAGGCCCTCTGCAATTTAGTGAGACCCCATTTAAAAATAAGGAGTTGCCGGGCTGTGGTGGCGCATGCTTGTAATCCCCGCGCTTGGGAGGCAGAGACAGGAGGATCCCACAGGTTCGAAGCCAGCCTCCCTGGCTTAAGAGACCCTGTTTCCAAATAAAAATATAAAAATAGGTCTGGGAGTGTAGCCTGGAGGTAAAAGGGTTTCCAGGAACCCCAGTACCATCAAAAAAGGGAGTAAAAAATGGGGTGGAAGTAGCTGTGAGATAAAATGCGCCTGGGTTAATCTCCAGCCCCTCCAAAAAAACTGTATTTTTAGGTAAGATAAATACTTTGTTTTTAGCCAGGCGTGATGGCGCACGCTTGTAATCCCCGCGCTTGGGAGGCAGAGACAGGAGGATCGCGCAGGTTCGAAGCCAGCCACGCTGGCTTAAGAGACCCTGTTTCAAAAAAATAAAAAAAAAGTATAAAATAGGTCTGAGAGTGTAGCCCAGAAGTAGAAGGGCTTCCAGGAACCCCAGTACCACCAAAAAAAAAAAAAAACCACTTTGTTTTTAATAGTTCTCTTAAACAAAATACAGCTTATAATTCTTTAGCCTTCCATCTATATAATCACATTTTATTTTGAATTTTAACTTAGTAATTTATGTTTAGTTAACATTTAAAAACATTCAATCATAGCCGGGCGTGGTGGCGCACGCTTGTAATCCCCACGCTTGGGAGGTGGAGACAGGAGGATCGCGCAGGTTCGAAGCCAGCCGCGCTGGCGTAAGAGACCCTGTTTCAAAAAATATAAAATAGGTCTGGGAGCGTAGCCCAGAGGTAGAAGGGCTTCCAGGAACCCCAGTACCACCAAAAAATAAAATAAAATAAATAAAAAAACATTCAATCATAAATACATTTGATAGATATTTGTCTATTGCTAATGTTAAAAAAGACCAAGAATTTTATGGTTGTAATGGCACAGTGGGCTCTTTTCTTGATTCACAGAAGAAAAATTGAATTGAGAAATTAAAAAGTAATGGCTCAATTGCAGCTTCAAAGAAATGTTTACTACAAAATCAGTAGGAAAAGCAGTGGCCCTGGAAGACTCACTGCAGAGCCCGAAAATGGAACTCTGCCCCCAATTCTGTCTCTGCCTTTCAAATACATACTTTGGTATTGGTATGGTCTTAGCAGCATTGCCAAGGCGACAGGCTAGTAACTCTTTTCTTAGGCAGGTAATGCCTCTGTCTCCAGACAGTGCACCTACTAAGTCAAGGGGTCAATAATCTATCTTTATTTTACCTTTGTTGTATTGGATTGTATTGGTTGCCCATCAAATACAGTTGCTTTGAAATAACACAGAGTTTATGTTTCTTATACCTAGCCCGGAGCACAAAGAAAAGGAGGTAAGCAGAGGAACTGATTGCCTCTATGTATTTTTAAGCCCAAAGGCTATAATTATCTCTACCGGCTTCTAAGGCTAAAGGCCTTAATTGCCTTTACATTCTTACTATTGTTTAATATTAGTGAAACGGGGGGGGGGTTCTTCTGAGCCCCCAAGATGAAACGGGGGATTTTTGAGAAGAAACCCGGTGTTTCATCAAAGATGAAATGGAGTTTCTTGAGAAGAAACTCGGCGTTTCCTTACTGGATTCTTATCTGCGGCGAGCAAAAAAATGACACCCGCAGACCACAGGAAGGGGAGTAAAAAGGTTTATTGGAAGCAGCAGGGAATAGGAAAAAGTGGCCGAACACCCCAAAGGGGCTGTCGGAACTCTGGAGTCCAGCAGCTGCCTTCAGGACAATACTTGAGAGTAGCCCAAGCCAAATGCCTTCATTTGCAAACTGCTTTCTCCCAGAGTCCACACGATCTGCCAGAAAAGAGGTGCAGGTCACCCCTAGGGTCCCTGGTCGGCCTTGATGTCCAGCAGAGGCCTTCAGGTCACTACCTGAGCGTAGCCCAGGCCACATGGCCGTCAGTTGCACTCCACCTTCTCTCAAGGCTAACACAACCTAAGAGAGAGTAAAGCTCCACAAAGGGGAGGGGTTCCAGCCCAGGCCTGCCACAGAGGTCCACCTCCGCAGCCGCCAGCCGCCTGCCCGCTATGCAGCAGCCATGCCACCCTACACCATCGTCTACTTCCCTGTTCGAGGCCGCTGCGAGGCCATGCGCATGCTGCTGGCCGACCAGGGCCAGAGCTGGAAGGAAGAGGTGGTGACCAAGGAGATCTGGTCCCAGGGCTCGCTCAAGGCCTCCTGCCTCTACAGGCAGCTCCCCAAGTTCCAGGATGGAGACCTCACCCTGTACCAGTCCAATGCCATCCTGCGCCACCTGGGCCGCTCGCTGGGGCTGTATGGGAAGGACCATCAGGAGGCGACCCTCCTGGACATGGCGAATGACGGCGTGGAGGACCTCCGCTGTAAATACGCCACCCTCATCTACACCAACTATGAGGCAGGCAGGGACGGCTATATGAAGGCGCTGCCCAGACACCTGAAGCCTTTTGAGACCCTGCTGTCCCAGAACCAGGGTGGCCAGGCCTTCATTGTGGGCAACCAGATCTCCTTCGCTGACTACAACCTTCTGGATTTGCTGCTGATCCACCAGGTCCTGGCCCCCGGCTGTCTGGACACCTTCCCCATTCTCTCTGCCTATGTGGCGCGCCTGAGCGCCCGGCCCAAGATCAAGGCCTTCCTGACCTCCCCCGACCACATGAACCGCCCCATCAATGGCAACGGGAAACAGTAAGGCTGCCGCCCCGCTCCTCCAGGACCAATAAAGTTCCCAACACAGGAAAAAAAAGGGGAGGGGTCCCCCGAGAGGGAAAAACCCATCTTGGTGGCTGTGCTAGGGGTTTATATATGTCTGCATGTCCTCTGTTGGTTGTGGTGAGTTTGGGATTCTGAGAATTATGGGAAGCAGCTCTCAGAATTTGCATAGGGTATTTGCGTGTCCTTTGAAGGGTCTCCTTTCAGAAGTGTCAGACTTGCTCCAGTGGTGTCTCCTGGGTTCGTTGATTAGTAAACAGATGGTTTTGTGAAGCTTTAGTCCTTCTTATCTCTGAGCCTTGGAAGTTCAGCTATTCGTCGCCCCTCACGAAATTAACTTTTTTTTCTACAGAGGCCTTTTCCCTATCTGCCTATTTCCTTTCTATCTCCTCATTAGGACAAAAGGTAGGAGAGGGGAGTTTTGCAGTGTAAAAGTTGTCCTTCTGTCTGAGTGCCTATGTAGCACCCAGACTTTGATTGCCTTTTTCCTTTTTGGGAATCTAAACTGGAGCAATTTTCTAATACCGAAATACTAGAATAATATATATTGAGCAATTGATATTTAATATTTTAACTTACTTATACACAATTTTTTTAAAAACTAAAGAGATATTTATAAAAATGGATACCATTTATATTTCCTTAATTTACCCACTTAATAGTTGTTTTAGAGCCAGGTGTGGTGGCGCACGCTTGTAATCCCAGCATTCAGGAGGCTGAGACCAGAGGATCACGATTCGTGGACAGCCTCAGCTACTTAGTGAGGCCCTTTGCAACTTAGTGAGACCCTGTCTCAAAATAAAGAATAAAAAACAGGGCATGGGGGATAGCTCGGAGGTAGAATGCCCCTGGGTTCCATCCTCAGTGCCGCAAAACAACAACAAAAAATTAGGTCACGTGAACTAAAAGGTATTTAAATCAATTTTGTTTTACCACTATTCTCTTCTTTAGTATATGAGTACTCATTTATTTGAAAGCCTGTTTTGGTAACCTGTATATAACAGACAGAAAATACACTTATACATCCAGACATATATAAACATAGGCAGATAACAAATACCTTGTAACTTTAACTTGCCAAGCATTTTATTTTTATAGATAGGTTACTAAATGTAGTGCCAATTTTAAAGTTATACACATTAAAACACAACCTTTTATAGACATTTGTTTTGTGCTCGTGAGAAATAGACCATAAACAGAGGACACAAACATAGAACCCTATAGAGTAAAGGATAGTGGGATAGTGTCCACCAATCAAGGCTGACACTAAATCAAATTATTTACAAGGCCACTTTGTTGAGCCTTGAGAAAAACTTCATACCAGCCACCACCACCACTTATCACCCTTCTCAAGGTATTAAACAGAGAATTAGCCCTTGAATAGCTGTTGAACAGGAGGAGGAAGCAATTAAAAATATAGAGATCTAGATAGCCTTTACTTAGACAAAATAAAAATAAATCAGAAAAAGAATATACACATGCAATCTCATGGTGGATTTATAAAAATTTTATGAGGTCAAAAATGAAAAGCCATGGTTTCTGTAGTAAAAAGCTAAGTTTTGATGTAAGTTTGTTTTGTTCTTTCTTATTTGCCATAAAGGGGATGTATATGTAGAGCCTTAGAATCCTGTAATTAACTTTCAGAGTGTAAGAGAACAGACAACATTAGAAAATAGAATTATAAAAAGCAATTTACAGCCTGAGGTATGCACCTTACACTACATATTTTTAAAAGCCAAATCTTATTTTAGGCAGGGAAGGGTGAGTGAGGGCTTTTTAAAAATTTAAATTTGAGCTGGGCGTGGTGGCACAGGCTTGTAATCCCCGCGCTTGGGAGGCGGAGACAGGAGGATCGTGTGGGTTCAAAGCCAGCCATGCGCTCTGGCTTAGGAGACCCTGTTTCCAGATAAAAATGTAAAAATAGGTCTGGGAGTGTAGCCCAGAGGTAGAAGGGCTTCCAGAAACCCCAGTACCACCAATAAGTAAGTAAGTAAGTAAGTAAGTAAATAAATAAATATTTAAATTCAAAAGGAACATGTTTTCTTAAAATTTGCTGTGGATATTTTGAATTAGGACCTTGAATAATAGGGTACAACAGACATTATCTGTTGAAAGATAGGATCTCTGTCACTTAAAATTTTATCCTTCTTAACAGCAGCATGTAATGGAGTACAGGAGGTTAAATCATTTTTAAAAGGATTGTTAGGAGACAATTAGTGGGTGGAAGTGGAAAGGCATTTTTATTTATAATTTTGGTTTTCCCCATAGCAGATTAAGTGGGAGCCAAAGGCTTAGCACAAGCACAGGGCATCCCACACTGAGAGGCATCCCCAGTAACCACAGAAAAGGCCACATTTCTCCAAACAGTTTCAAGCAAGCCTCAATGAGAGCCCAAGCAAAGAAAACAGCAATGTTCATTCCATCTAAGCAAACAGTGCATATGAAATGAATTATTCCCGACTTGTTTCACAGTTGTGAAAATTCCCCTTCCAAGTTAGTCGTGACCTTGGCAGCTGAAGGGACGTGAGAAACTCACCAAAGACAAAGCTGCGGGCTCCAAGTGCCACATTCATTTGCCATTTGTTGTGGATGGTGTTGATGTCGTGATGAGATTAGAAGTCTCTCACATGAATGACATGGAATCAGAACTGATATTAGAGGCATAGGGCATGCTGGGGAGAAGATAGACATCTTCTGCTCTCCTTCTACCAGTGTTTTTCTTTTCTTGAGGGTTTTAACAAAAACATCATAAAATGATTAATTATAGGAGCCAGCAAAGCAGTCATGGGTTGAGCCAGGAGAAAATAACAAGGTAGTTATGAATGAATCAGGGAAGAAAAGGATAAACAAGAAAGTTGTCAAGGTCCTTACTTATCTGTCTCACTTGATCCTTGGAAACTTGTATGCATGCAAATTTACATTTGGGTGGGCATTTTGTGCCCCTCCAAAGCCAGACCGAGGTAACGTTGAGATAAGAGAAAAACAGTCAGAGCCAGGGAAATATTATTAATTAAGAATTTAGACTTAGGATGAGAAATATAAAAATTCTCTAGTCCCTTCCCTTAGTTTCCATTAGCTCCCAAGGACCTGACACTTAGCAGAGAAAAGACAAAGAGTTTCTTTGAAAGTGAATGAGACCAGCACCTCCCTCTAGACAAGCCTGGAGACAGGATTTAGGGGTCGTCCCTAATTGTAAAGAAGGCAGAGTCTGGGAACATCTGCCTATAAAAGAGAGACAACTTGATTTAACTTCTTTCTCTGCTTTCTGTGTCATGCTTATACTAGATGTAGTAAATCTCACACTTTCCCTTTTCCTCCTTTCTGCAATTAAGTGACCAAGTGTATAAAAGGTTTGGAATGTCTTTGGTCTGGTCCCAGGACCATGGGACATTTCTGCCTAGGTATTCATCGATGAATAAAGAAAGACCTTCATCGATGAATAAAGAAAGACCTGCATATCCTACTTTCGGCCCTGTCTCAGTTTCCCAAGTACTAGTATTATAGGCATGTGCAACCAAGCCCAGCTATTTTTTTTTTTATTTTGAAACAGACTCTTGTCAAGTTATTGAAACAGGCCTTGAAGCTGGTGTCCTCCTGTCTCAGCCTCCTGTCTCAGCCTCCTGTCTCAGCCTCAGTACTAGGATTACAGGTGAGTACCACCATCCCTGATTACAGCCTTTTGTTGTGTGTATGGTATTGGGGATCAGGAGCAATCTACCTTTGAGCAACACCCCAGCCCTATTTTATTTATCTTTTTTATTTTGAATCAGGTCTCACTAAGATTTGGAGACCTTGCTAAATTACCAAGGCTGTCCTTGAACCTATGATCTTCCTGTCTCAGCCCAAGTGCTGGTATTACAGATGTGCGTCACCACCACCCAGTTAACTTTAATTGTCTTAATAGTGAAAACTTTACTTGATCCAGTAAAGGTCAGGTTTCATTTCATACTTGTCTAGGGTACTGTGTAAATCAACTATTCACCCTTCTTCTCATTATTGTTCTGTCTGAATACAGAACCATGAACTAACTTGATGATTGGGAATACAAGTATATTTAGAGACCCTCTGCATTCTATGTATTCCATAAGTTTGGGCCTTTCTTTCTTTTCTTTTCTTTCTTTTTTATTTTTTTGGTGGTATTGATGGTACAGAAGATTGAACCCAGGTGTATACCTGTAATCCTGGCTACTCGGAAGTCTGAAGCAGGAAGACCACAAGCTCAAGAACAATTTTGGCAACTTTGGGAAAAGCTGAGGGGGTGGCACTCATCTGTAATCTCAGTGCCTGGGACAGGACAGCCTCAGAAATCTTAGTGAGACCATTAGCAACTTAGTGAGACTGGGTAGCTCAGTGGTATAGTGCCCCTGGGCTCAATTATCAGTTCCCCAAACAAACAAACAAACAAACAAAAATAAACAACATAAACCATCAGTTTAGGCTTTGGTAAAATATTTGTCCAGAGGGCCAATTTTGTTAGGAAGAACTGAATGCCCTTACATATTCCAAAATGCCTTTTTTCCTCCTCCTGCTGGAAGCATGAGAGAATTTTTCTTGAATATATATACTGTGAGAACATGGTTAATATCCTAGGGGTAAAGCTCATTAAAATGTGGGGATTCTCTTTGAGTGAGATCTTACAGAGATTTTCTCTCTCAGACTTGTCCACACTGAACCGTCAGCAATTTGTCAATTATGGTTCAAGTTTTCCTGCCCCGGCACTGGAAGTTTCTGCTACATTAGGTTGATATTCTCTGTATCTACTCTATCTCTTCAAGTTGTTTGCCTAGTGATCTCATCTTTATGATGAATCTAAGCAGAGTTGTTGATTTTTTCAGTTTGTTCAAATTTTTTACTTCTTAGGACAGAGTGGCGACTTTCAAAGTCTTTACATCTCAGACTGAAAACCACCAGAGGGAGTTTTTTGGTTTTATTTTTGTTTTACACTGGGCATTGAACCCTAGAGCATTCTACCTCTGAGATAAAACCCCAACCCCTTTTTTCTTATTTTATTTTGACACGAGGTCTGGCTAAGTTGCTGAGGCTGACCTCAAACAAACCTGCAATCCTCCTGACACAGCCTCCCAACTACTGGTATTTATAGGTGTGTACCACCATGCCTGTCTCAAAGGGAGGTTTTTATGCAAGAAAATTAGGTGAACAGATTTTTTTTGCAGGAAATTTGTGACAGAAGTATAAATGGCAGGTGAGAGAAAGGGAAGGAAGGTAACCAAAAGATCAGATAATAATGCTCTTGAAACAAACCAGACCAGAGATAAAAACCTGCACAAGGTATTGGCCTGGGAATAGGGGTAAAAGAAAAAGGACAAGATGCAAGTAGTGGAGGAAATTAGTTCAGTATGAAATCTCAGGCAAAGGTACCAAGTAGATTCAGAGAGAATTTAGTAATGACCTTTAATTATAGCTGTAGTTAAAATGTCATCACTTAGCCAGTCATGGTGGTGCACACCTGTCCTTTCAGTACTTGAAAGCAGTGCTGTGACAGGAGGATTGCAGGTTCTAGGCAGCTTCAGCAACATAGCAAGACCCTCAGCAACTCAGAGAGACCCTGTTTCAAAATAAAAATAATAAAGGATGGTAGTGTGGCTCTGAGGTAGAATGACCCTGGATTCAAAGCCCAGTGGCACAAACAAAAACAATGTCATTAGTTCCCAGCCCAGGAAAGGCTAGGATCATTCAAGGTGAACATGCAATGAGGAACACCAATAATATATGCCAAGTTTCATATCAGTAGATGAATAATTTTGGAGTATTCATGCATTTGCCTGTGCTTGTTCAAGAATTGGCTCATAAGGCTGGGCGTGGTGGTGCACGCTTGTAATCCCCGTGCTGGAGAGGCTGAGACAGGAGAATCGCACAGGTTCAAAGCCAGCCTCAGCTACTTAGTGAGACCCTGTTTCCAAATAAAAAATATAAAATAGGTCTGGGAGTATAGCCCAGAGGTAGAAAGCCGCTGGGTTCCACCCCCAGTACCACCAAAAAAAAAAAAAAAAAGAAAAAAAAAAAAGAAAAGAAAAAGAATTGGCTAATAATCAATAACAACTTTGGTACTGCTTTCCTTTTCTATTTAATTTAGAAACCTTTTCACATGGGCATCACAATAGGCCATAGTTCATTTAATTTTGTAAAAAATTTCTTTCTCTTTTTGTGGTACTGGAAATGTTATTATACCTGGCTCCATAGTTCATTCAAAATAATATGAAGCATCCAGCTGTGTTGGTTCATAGCTATAATCCCAGTACTTGGCAGGATGAAACAGGAGGTTCATAGATTTAAAGCCAGCCTCAGAAACTTAACAAGACTCTCAGCAACTTAGTGAAACCCTGTTTCAAAATAAATTAAAATTAGGGTGGGAGTATACATCAGAAATAGAATGCCCCTGGGTTCATTCCCCAGTACCAGAAAACAAACAAAGTTTGAAGCAAGCTGGGCATGGTGGCACACACCTGTAATCCTAGTACTGGGGAAGCTGCAACAGGAAAATCACAGGTGTGAGGTCAGGTTCAACAATTTAGCAAGACCCTCAGCAACCAGAGCGATATACTGTTTAAAAATAAAAAAAATAAAAATAAAAAGGGTTAGAGGTTAGCTTGGAGGTAAAATGCCCCCTGTCAATCCCTTAGTATAAAAAAAGTGTGAAGCATACCAGTGTAATTTTTGTATATATTTTAGAGTACCAGTTACAAAAAGTCAGGAATTGTTTTCTTTCTAATTAAAACAAATACTACTATTTAGAGCAGTCATTAAATAAAATACCAAGTTGGAGGTTTAAGAAGAGAATTTGTCTTTTCAACTATTCGTGTGTGTGTGTGTGTGTGTGTGTGTGTGTGTGTGTGTGTTCGCGCGCATGCCTAGGAATGGAACCTAGGTGCATTCAACCTCCGAGCCACATCCCCTGCCCTATTTTTGTATTCTTTATTCTGAAACAAGGTCTCACTAAGTTGCAGGGGACCGCACTAAGTAGCTGAGGCTGTCTGGTAACTGCGATCCTCTGGTCTCAGCCTCCCAAATGCTGGGATTACAAGCGTGTGCCACCACGCCTAGCTTCAACTATTCTTTTAATACACTTTTAATTATACAATATTTAAGACATTCAAGAATGTTAAATTAGACGTGGTAAGAAAAGTTATTTTTTTCTTTTTATCCTATTTAAAGGAAACTTTCATGGTTTCACATTGATACGTGATTTGCCTTATACCCAGGCACAGAAGCACACACTTGTAATCCTGATAATCAGGAGGCTGAGACAGGAGTTTTTTCAGGTTTGAAGCCAGCTTGCAGTAATTTAGGAAGACTCCGATTCAGAATAAAAAATACAAAAAGGGCTGGGGTTAGTTCAGAAGTAGAATCGCCCCGATTCAATCCCCAATACCACAAAAATATGCTATTTGCTTTGAAAATAGCATAGAATTAATTAGTTTGGTGCAGCTAATATTCTGAAAGGTAGAAGACATTATAGAAGCCAGGCAAGGTGGTACATTACCTGCCTCTAATCCCAGTACTTGGAAGGCTGAGACAGGAGGATTGCAGGTTTGAGACAGCTCAAAAACTTAGCAAAACCCTGTTTAAAAATAAAAAATAAAATAGGGTTAGGGGTGTAGCTCAGAGGTGGAGTGCCTCTGGGTTCAACCTCTAGTGACAGAAAAAAAAAGAGAAGAAAAACAGGACATATTAACTCAGTGTGGTAAATATGACTAGCTGTTAGCTGAGGTGGTGTATATGGTGATTTATTATACTTTTTTCCTATACTTTTGAGTATGGTTAAATTTTTCATAAAAATGGTTTAGGGGCTTAGGGATAGAGCACATGCTTGGCATTTCCCCAGCACTCAAAAAGTCTCTTTTTAAAATATGAAGACAGCCAGACGTGGTGGTGCACGCTTATAATCCCTGTGCTTGGGAGGCTGAGACAGGAGGATCGTGCAGGTTAGTGAGGCTCTCTCTCGGCAACTTAGTAAGACCCTGTTTCCAAATAAAATATAAAATAGGTCTGGGAGTATAGCTCGGAGGCAGAAAGCCTCTGGGTTCCACCCCCAGTACCACCAAAAAATAAAAATAAATAAATATGAAGACTAAGCCAGGCATGGTGGAGCATGCTTGTAATCCCAGCATTGAAGAGAAGGAGGTTGAAATGCATGCAGAGTGCTTATTGACCCCACTCAGATTACTGCACTGTGTATAGTGGTGGCAGTAGCAGGAAAGTTCTGAGGAATTTGACCCTTCTTTGTAATCATGAAAGAACTGCCCAAGCCTATGACTCTATGACAATAGCCTAACTTTCCACAAGATGATATCTATTTTCATCATTTAAGATTTTTTGTTTGTTTGTTTGTTTTAGCTATATTGGGGGTTGATACTAGGGATGTTCTACCACTGAACTACATTCCCAGTCCTTTTTTGGTGTGTGTATATGGTACTGCGAATTGAACCCTGGAAGCCTCTACCTCTGAGCTGTAACCCTAGCCCTTTTTTATTTTTTGTTTTTAAACAGGGTCTGGCTAAGTTGCTGAGGGTCTCACTAAGTTGCTGAGGCTGTTCTTAAACCTGCAATCCTTCTGTCTAAACCTCCCACGTACTGGGAGTACAGGCATACACCACATGCCTGGCTTCCCAGTCCTTTTTAAAAATTTTTATTTTTGGACAGGGTCTTGCTAAATTAAACAGGCAAGCCTTAATTTACAATCCTTTCCTTAGCCTACTTAGTAGCTGCGATTATAGACATGCACTGCCACATCTGGGTAATTTAAGCTTTTTGTGTACTGGGGATTGAACACAAGGGCATTCTACCTCCAAGCTACACCCCCAGCCTTATTTTATATTTTTATTTTTGGAATAAGTTCTCCCAAAGTTGCTGAAGGCATCACTAAATTGCCAAGGCTGATCTCGAACCTGCAATCCTCCTCTCTAAGCCTTCCAAGTACTGAGATTACAAGCATGCTCCACCATGCCTAGCTATTTTTTTGAAACAGGGTCTCACTAAGTTGCTGAAACTCTCTTTAAATTGCTGAGGCTGGTCTCGAACCAGAAATCCTCCAGTGTTGACCTCCCAAGTACTGAGATTACAGGCGTGTATTACCACACCCTACTCATTTAAGCTTTTGAGCCATAAAATTCATAAAATGAGATGTTGAAGCTTCAGCATCCATGAGATAAGGCATTGAGGCCCAACAGCTCCAAACACTGAAAATCATGGTGCATAGTTTTATATATAAAAGATCTTACATTCTGATCTCCTTGAATGTATGTGGACCTTAGCTTATCCATCATATATGGTAGTATATAGTGTCTAAGTAATGGGTATATGGCTGGCTGGCTGGCTGGCTGACTCTCTCTCTCTCTCTCTCTCTCTCTCTCTCTCTCTCTCCTAAAGTAGTTTTGTGGGTTTTTGTTTGTTTTAGTAATGGGGATTGAACTCAGGGTGTTCTACCTCCAATTTACACTCCTAGCCCTATTTTATATTTTAGTTTGAAAAAGGATCTATGTTGCCGGGCATGGTGGCACACGCTTGTAATCCCCGCACTTGGGAGGAGGAGACAGGATTGCATAGGTTTGAAGCCAGCCTCGCTGGTTTAAGAGACCCTGTTTCCAAATAAAAACATAAAATAGGCCTGGGAGTGTAGCCTGGAGGTAGAAGGGTTCCATCCCCAGTGCCACCAAAAAAAAGGGGGGGATCTAAGTTGCTGGGGACCTTGCTAAGTTGCTGAGCCTGGCCTTGAGCCACCTGTAATCTTCCTTTCTCAGCTTCCCAAACAATTGGGATTACAAGTGGGGGACCGCTACTCCTAGCTTCCTCTCTCTTTTGTTTTCTGTGGCTTCTGCTAGGCTTGTGCCTCTTGCAACCACTTTCTTCATCATCATGTTGTATGGCTCTGGCAATTTTAATGCAGCTCAATTACTGTGAAATCAGGATTTTTAAGCTCAAGAAGTTTTGACATTTGTGCCATCATTACATCATTAATGGGAAGCCGCAATAGAAGAGGTAGAATCTGCTTCTATTTTTGGAATCCAAACACAACAATTAAGTCTCAATGAGAAGCAGGAGCTGCTGTCTTTGTGGCTGTACCATTAGGACTGTTGCCTTCTGTGATACGGAGGTGACTGTGCTTGAGTTTCCAACAGGCTTTGCCCTAGCACCCAAGATAGGGTAGCCTGGTGAAAACCAAGACATGGGAGCTGTAGACCTCCCATCAGTGGGGATGGTGTTTGCTGGGAAGAGTCCCCCAGCCAAGATGAATTTTTTTCTTTCCTTTTTTGCTACTGAGGATTGAACTGAGGGGAATTTTACATCCTAGCTGCACCCCCAGCCCTTTTTTATTTTGAAACAGGGTCTCACTAACTTGCTGAGAGTCTCACAAAGTTGCTGAGACTGGTCTTGAACCTGCAATCCTTCTGTCTTAGCCTCCCAAGTACTGGGATTACAGGCATATACCACTATGCCCAGCTCTGAATTTCAAGACAGAAACTCTAATTCTCTACCTGCAGGAGCTGCCTGAAAGTACTTAGAAACACACAAGCACAAGCATAGGCAGAGCAGTCATTGTCAGATTCACTTCGCAGTATCAGAGCACAAAGGGTAGGAGAAGGACCACAAAGTAGGAAACATAATTAGATGGAAGTTGTAATTAATATAAAATTTAAATGAAATCCACAAAGAGCTTGGCCTGCAGAGATTATATCCACTGAGAATTCAAGCTGCTCTGGTCTATTTTAATTACATTTCTGAAATAGAAGCCTGGAAATAGGATTTTAAATAGAGGGCCTAGATGGATCTTTGCTCCACTGACAAATTTCACTAGCAATATTCTCAGTCTACCAAAATTTGAAGCTAATTACATGAGTTGGTAAAGAAGCATTCTAAAAAGGGCTGACAGAATCGAGATTCAAAGTGTGCTATACAATTTAAAGTTATTGTCATTTTTTAGAAGAGTAGGTGCCATAAAGATTATGTCATTGGTAATAAGGAAAAGAGTATCATTTAAAATTTTTAAAAGTTGTTGTCTGCCGGGCGTGGTGACACACACTTGTAATCCCAGTACTTGGAAGGCTGAGACAGGAGGATCGCACAGGTTCAAAGCCAGTCTTAGCTACATAGTGAGGCTCTCAGCAACTTAATGAGACCCTGTTTCCAAATAAAATAAAATAGGTTTGAGAGTGTAGCCCAGAGGTAGAAAGCCCTTGGGTTCAATCTCCAGTACCAAAAAAAAAAGTTGTCTGGCTGGGCTTGGTAGTGCACGTCTGTAGTAGCAGTATTTGGGAAGATGAGACAGGAGGATCGATTGCAGGCTTGGGGCCATCTTCAGAAATTTAGTGAAAACCTGTTTTAAAGTAAAAATAAAAATAAGAGCCGGGCATGGTGGCACATGCTTGTAATCCCAGTACTTGGGAGGCTGAGACAGGAGTATTGCAGGTTCATAGCCAGTCTCAGCTACTTAGTGAGGACCTCTGCAATTTAGTGAGACTTTGTTTCAAAATAGAAAATAAAGTATAGGGCTGTGGGTGTAGCTTGGTGGCATATGCCCCTGGGTTCAGTCTCCAGTACTACTACTACTACTACTACTACTACTACTACTACTACTACTAAAAGGGCTGGGGTGTGGCTGCAGAATGTCCTTGGGCTCAATACCTAGTACCAAAAAAGTATTTGTCTTTAAACACTTCAGATCAAAAATCTCTGTTATCTTTTCATTTTTGCTTGCAAAGTAAAAATGAATATCAGAATTTATGTCATATAAAATATTTCTGTATATTTGGTAATAAATGTCAGAAATAGTGAAGAGCTCTAATTTCTAAATTGCTTCTATTCCTACATCTTTTTTATATTGTGTACCATGGACAGCTGCAGGCAGCTTTCTAAATAAATAATACTGAAGCCGATCATGATGGTGTAGCTTATAATCCCAGTACTTGGGAGGCTGAGACAGGAGGTCACAAGGTTCAAGGCTAGCCTAAGTCATTTAGCAAGATCTCATTTTTAAAAAAAAATAAAAGGGGGCTAGGTGTATAGCTCCTGGGATCAATCCAAACTATAAATAAATAAATATAAATAAATAAACAAACAAAATAGAGTATGGTAGCAAATGCCTGTTATCCCAGTACTTGGGAGGTTAAGACAGGAAGATTGCAGGTTCGAAGCCAATTTCAGCAACATAGCAAGACTCTCAGCAACCAAATGAGACTTTGTTTCAGTCTGGGGGTTTAGTTTGGAGGTAGAACACCCCTCAGTTCAATCCCCAATAACACACACACACACACACACACACACACACACACACACACACACACACACACGTAGGGTTTAGGGTATAGCTCAGAGGTAGAATGCCCCTGCATTTAAGCCCCAATACCGAAAAGCTTCCAGGAGAGAAAAAAATGATGGCGGCGGCCGCAGTCACAGTGGCGATCGTGGCTGCTGAGAAGGATAAGCACTCCCGAGGGAAGCCCTGGACACTAAATTTTAGTTTAATATCAGATTGGGACAACTTGAGACATTTCCAGTGGCGACTTCCTATCTAGAATACAGGAGAGAGAGTGGATAACGGCAGAATTAGAAGCAAGATGACAACGAGGTGCCAGCCATGCAAGAAAAGCAATTTTTTGAAGATTATCCCAGAAGGGATTAGAGAAGAAACCACTACAGCCACTCATGTTGGGGACTCTTAACATCATACCTCGTAAGAAGAATGACAGGGGATGGTGGAGAGAGCCGAGCAGTGCCGGACGGGGAGCTGAGCCGTGCGTCCCTGGGGGACTCAGTGCGCCTGGCCACCGCATCCTACTATGTTGCGCCAGGGGCCGCAGTGCACCCCGAACAGCAGATCCTGCTCTTCGCAGTGAGGCTGTGGCTGTGGGCCTCCACTCTTGGGAGGGAGATAATAAAATTCACTGCTGCTGAGTGTTCGATTTCACAACCATATATATGGGGGGGGTGGTGAAGATGGTGGCAGCAACAGCCAGGATTCAGGAGATGCAGACAAACTCTATCCAGTTCACCTGGAACATTTGGGAAAAAATCCCTGCAAAGGAGGACTGCCCCTGCTGCACATGCCTAAGAATTCTGGACATCATATCATGTAAGGAAGGAGCTCAGCAGAGAGCCAGGAGGAAGGCGGCAGCATGGTGGCCCAGGTGCCGGTGCCGGTAGCAGAGGTGGAGGCTATTATTTTGGAGAGGCAGAGATCTGATTCAGCCCACCTTGATCTCCTGAAGAAATTGCCCCAAAGGTAGAATTTGGAGGGGCAGACAGATCCAGTCCAGTCCCCCTTGAGCTTTCGAGGAAATCTCCCCAAAAATAGACTGACTGCTCCTGCCACACATACTTGAGAAGTCTGGACAACATGCTAAGTGGCAAAAGGGTTTGGGGGATATCAGAGGGAGCCCCGCATAGCCGGGATGGGCCTACATACTGCATGGTCTGGGAGTCATCAGCCCTCATGGCCACTGCGCTCCTCAGTGCAGAGTGAGAGGCCAGGGTACACGTGGAACAGCAGAGTCTGCTTTCCGAAGTGAAGCTGTGGACCTCTGCCTTTGGAGGGAAGACAAAATTTATTGCCACTAGGTATTTGGGGTCCCAGCTTTTGCAAAAGACATATACTCCTTTCCCATATTAAAAAAAAAAAAAAAAAAAAAAAAAAAACGGAAGAACGCCGGGCATGGTGGCATGTGCTTGTAATCCCCACACTTGGGAGGTGGAGACAGGAGATCACACTGGTTTGAGGCCAGACTCGCTGGCTTAAAAGACCCTGTTTCGCCGGGCGTGGTGGCGCACGCTTGTAATCCCTGCGCTTGGGAGGCGGAGACAGGAGGATCGCGCAGGTTAGAAGCCAGCTGTGCGCTGGCTTAGGAGACCCTGTTTCCAAAATGAAAATGTAAAAATAGGTCTGGGAGTGTAGCCCCGAGGTAGAAGGGCTTCCAGGAACCCCGGTACCACCAAAAAAAAAAAAAAAGACCCTGTTTCCAAATAAAAATAGATATAAAAAAAGAGATTCCGTGAGTGTAGCCCGGAGGTAGAGGGATTTCAGGAACCTAAGTACCATCAAGAAAGAAAGAAAGAAAGAAAGAAAGAAAGAAAGAAAGAAAGAAAGAAAGAAAGAAAGAAGAGAAGAGGAACATCTGTAGACAACCTGCTCATAGTGACAGAGACCAGAGCCCGATGCACAGCAAGGCTGGTGCTGGGGACTCTGAAGCCAGGATAGGAGCCTGCCAGGTGGCTAGGCAGGTACCAGGGCCAGGGAGGGCCGGGATTGGAGCCCTCCGTGAAGCAAGGCCAGTGATGGGGCCTCTGTCCAACGCTGGGATGGGAGCCCCCCAAGGGGTGAGGCCGATGCCATGGCCAGCAAGGCCAGGATTGGAGCCTACCGTGAGGCAAGGCCGGTACTTGGGCCTCCGAGGACAGGATCAGAGCCTGCCGAGGGGTTAGGCCAGTGCCGCGGCCAGTGAGGCCGGGATTGGAGTCTGCCATGAGGCAAGGCCGATGCTGAAGCCAGGGAGGCTGGGATCAGAGTCTGCCGGGTGGCCAGGCCAGTGCTGGGGCCTTCAAGAGTGTGATTGGAACTTGCATTGCGGCATACACAGAGAAATATCATAGAAAATAAAAAACCAGATGCTTTCCCTAATATGCAAAAACCAGGAAGAAATAGGTAATAAGAGGAGATCTAGTTGAAGAAAGGGTCCTATAGAGGATCAAACATGGGATCGAGGGAGGGAGAGGGAATGGTATGGGGATTGGATAAAGGCTAATTGGAAGATGTGTGCTTGTATATCCTCATAAGTCTTGTATTGCATTGTGATGTCTGATTACAATGTACCAATAAAAATATATATATAAAATAATAAAAAAAACAAAAAATAAAAAAGCCCCAAGACCATACACATACATCCATACATAATGTTGCATTAGCTTCTTAACATTACTCTAACTACCACATATATGGTAGCTTAAAACAAATTTATTCTCTTATAGTTGTGCAGGCAGAAGTTTGAAAACAGATCGCTGGGCTGAAATCAAGTTTCCTACATCTGGAAGCCCTGGGGGATAATCTATTCCTTGCCTTTTCCAGCTTCTAGTGGCTATTGACATTTCTGAACTTGTGATAATGTCACTCCAACCTCTGCCTCTGTGATCACATTGACTTTTCCTGCTCTTCATGTGTATAACCTCCTCCCTCCCTCTTAAATCACAAGGACCCTTGTGATTGCATTTTAGGATGGATCCAGATAATCCATCATAATCACCTCATCTCGGGCTCCTCAGCTTAATCACATCTGCAAAGTCTTTACCATATAAGGTACCATTCATTCCCAAGTTCCAGGAACAGACCTGACATTTTTTCAAGGGCATTATTAAGCCATATGTGTGTGTGTGTGTGTGTGTGTGTATGTGTGTGTGTGTGTGTGTGTGTGTGTGTGTGTTAATGGGATTCATCAAGTGAGAAGTATATATATATATATATATATATATATATATATATATGAGCTAATAGAATTCATCAAGTGAGAAATGTGCCAGTATTGGAAAATTGTTCCATTATTAATTTCCAAAATGTAAAATATAGTCAGAGTCTGGGTCCTATGTAGGCACTCAGGCAGGGAGAGGCAGCAGCTATTACACTGCAGAGCTCCTCTCTTTCTCTACCCTTTGTTCTAATAACTAACCTATAGTAAGAATGTAAAGGAAATTCTCTCTTTCTCTACCCTTTGTTCTAATAACTAACCTATAGTAAGAATGTAAAGGAAATTAAGGCCTTTAGCCACAAAACCCCTGGAGTCAGTTGAAGCTTTTAGACCTAATAATAAGTAGAGGCAATCAGTGCCTCTGTTTACCTCCTCTCCTTTGTGACCCGGCCTTGGTATAGTAAAAGTAAACTCTCGGTGCTGCTTCAAAGCACCCATAGTTGATGACCAACCAATATAGCCCAATATAATAGAGGTAGATGTCAGGTAGATTATTGACCCCTGTACTTAGTAAGTGCATGTCCAGAGGCAAAGAGGCACCACCTGGGAAAAAATAAGTTACTAGCCCCATTGCCTTGGTAATGCTGATAAGAACTTACCAATACAAAATCCTTTTAAAGGCCAGGGATGGAGGGAAGAAGAGTTCCACTTTCGGGCTCTCCAGCATGCCCTGATACACTGCTTTTTCTTCTCTTCTCTTTCTACTTCTTACTGATTTTGTAATAAAGACTTGTTGAAGCTGCACCAAGCTATCTCCTAGTTTTAATTTTCCTATTCAACAAGTTCTAGTTGAATAGCGGAAGAAGAGCCCACAGTACCATTACAACCATAACAAAAAGTAGTACTGGGCAAGGTTGTACTATATGTTTACATCACTATCACCTAAGAGGCAGATACAGCTGTTACCACATTTTTAGATGAGAAAATGAGAAAACCGGGTCTTAGAGAAGTAACTTGTCCATGGTCACACAGATGGTCCCGAAGCCCAATCCTTTGGTAAACAAGGAAAATTAGGACCAGGGATAGATAATACTTTTATTTTAAGTACTGGAGATGAAGCCTATGGATTCTACTTCTGAGCTATATCCCCAAACTTTTTATTTTGAAACAGGGTCTCTATAAGTTTCTGAGGGCCTCACTAAATTGCTAAGGATGGTCTTGAATCTGCAATCCTCCTGTCTCAACCTCCTAAGTACTGGAATTATAGCCATGTGCTACCATGCCTGATTTAGTTTACTACACTTCATAGTTACTCTTCTTGTAATAGAAGTAAATAAAGCCTACACCAGTCCATCACTGAACACCTGGATCTGCCTGAGTAGCTTTGGAGGCCTAGGATGGAACTCCTCTTGCATGAGTGATAGAGTTAGAAGATGTTATTTTGGCTACTCAGCATCCTTTTGAGGATCAGCAAGATTCACGTTTTCCCTGCATTAACGCCTCTGCTTTCCTTTGGCAAACTGCCACTGTTCCCATTGAATTTGGTTCTGCTTTTGGTGTGGCATCCAGTTATATCACCTGATTCCCCCGACCACAAAGGTTGACACACGCACTAGTCATCTTCTATTGCTGCATCAAAACTCACTTCAAAACTTAGTGGCTGCAACAGCAAACATCCATTGCCTTTCATTTTCTAAAGAGGAATTTGGAAGTGGCTTATCTGTGTTGCTCTGGCTCAGGGTGTTTCATGAGGGTCGTTCAGATTTATAGTTGTCTGAAGGCTTGACTAGGTTGGAGGATCCACTCCCAGCCTTACTCACACAGTGTTAGCAGGAGGTTCTGTGTGTGTATCTCTCCTTAGCACATGGCATATGGCTTCTCCTGTGGCAGGGGAATCCAAGAAAAAGATTAAGAGTAATTTACAGTGTCGTGGGGAGGTGGTACTGGGATTGAACTCAGGGGCATTTTACCTCTTACCTATATCCCAGCCCTATTTTATTTTTATTTTGAAACAGGGTCTTACTAAGTTGCTGAGGGCATCATTAAGTTGATAAGGGTAGCCTCAAATCTATGATGCTCCTGTCTCAGCCTGGAATTACAGGTGTGTACCACCACACTCAACTGTTTTTTTAAATGGGCAAACAGTTTTATTATAATCTCTGTAGGAGTTTGGGGCAAAACCAGTCCTGAATTTATGCTCTGTGATACTGAGTCACACCAGAAAAAGTGCTTTCACTGCTTATGCACAAAACACAGTTTGCTGACTTTCAAACCCCAGCTCAAAGTTGCAGCTGGTGCTGTAGTGAGAGAGGCTGCTTGGCTGTTGTCCAGAAAGCTGATTACTTTCTGGACCTGAGCAGGAAGCAGATGCCCCTTCTGGTTTCTTTTCACCCAACGTGTGCTTCTGAACTCCTTTCAACCCCACCTGGATTTTGTAATGTGCCAGCCTTATTTCTGTGAAGCTTTACCCTGCAGAGATCAAGCACAGAACTTTGCCCCCAATAGACTCTACAGAAACATCGATAGGGTGAAAGTCTAATTGAATGAAAATATCCCTTCTGGCACGATCAAATGTAGACATAATAAACTTAAAACTGTAGGTCATTAAAGTGCTCAAAGAAATTTAACAAGCCTTAGTTCAATTCTCCTCAAGAACTTTCAAGTTTTTAAAAAGTTTTAGTTCTATAGAACCTCAGAGGTTCATTAGTGTTATGAAACAAACAAAAAAGAATCGACCTTTGTTCCCTTTAAGAGAAAGAAGAGCTCTTACAAAATACTGTGCCTGGGAAGGTTGCTTTTGGGTGCCTGCTGCTTTCAGGCATTAGATGGCAATGTGGAGCAGCCATAAAGAAATTTGTTGTGGTGGTTGTTTTAATAATTTATTCGGTACTAGAGGTTGAACCGAGGGCCATTTGACCTCCCAGCTATACCCCAAGCCCCGTTTTAATTGCTTTTGTAAATTTTGAAACAAGTCTTTCAAAGTTACTGAGGCTGTCCTTAAACTGCAATACTCCAGTCAGTCTCTACCTTTCAAGTACTGGGATTACAGGTGTTTGCCACCATTCCCAGTGAAGAGATCCTTTTTAAAACACAACTTGGAGGAAGATATGAAAGAAAACTCAAAAAACAACAATCTCCTGCTTGATCTGGACCTATATAAAATCTACATATCCGTGGTCAGAAGCTTAAGAAATCTTTGGAGAAGAAAAGACAACATTACTTTAAGGAGGGAGACACACAAGTTTTGTTGTTGCTATTGAGTTGTTTGTTTTGTGGAGATTCAATTCAAGGGCATTCAACATCTAAACTACACCTCAGCCCTATTTATGTTTTATTTGAAACAGGGTCTTACTAAGTTGCTGAGGATGGCCCTGAACCTGCAATTCTGTCTCAGCCTCCCAAGTACTGGAATTACAGGTGTATGCCACCACACCCTGGCTAAACAAGGTGTTTTTTTTTTTTACATGTGTTAATTGTCTTAAAAGCCACACATAGGGGAAGGGTGGAGGAAAACCTGTGTTTGAGCATCCTGAACACACTCCTCAGCCTCAGTCCATGGAGATGCTTCTTTATATGACCATCTTTCTTTGTCAGCCCCTGAAAGCATTAAAAATGCATTGAGGAGGGTTGTGCTATTAAAGTCTCCTGCCCAGGCATGTGCTCCTAGGGTCTATCCTCTTGATCCTGAAATATGGCCCACATATCAGCAGTGCTGCCATAATTTGAAAGCTCATAAGAAATGCTGAGTCTCAGGCTCAGCCCTCTTGGGTAGAATCCACTCACTGGGCAATACCTTCTTAGCTGACCTAAAGCTTTTAAAAAGTTGTCAGTTGTATAGAACCAGAAGATTTCATCAGTACTACAAAGCTGATCAAACTTAACCTAGCCTAACCTAACCTAACTTAACCAAACTTGACCTAACTATAGCAATAAATGGTGTCTGTTCCTTTAAAGAATAATAATTTTAAAAAACCCTACTCTTGTAAAATACATGGAAAAACAAGGAATAGATGTTCCTACTTGTAGCCAGCAGATGGCACCTTGGGACAACTAGAGACATTTTCTTCAGCACTTCACCAACCTAGGAAAATCAGGGAAACAGATGTGATCTGCTTGATCTGGACCTATGTGGAATCTACATCTCTAAAGAATTCTTCTAGATGAGGAGAATAATATAAGCTTGTGGACAAAATGGTGTAAAGGAAGACAAGGCCTTTCCTCTGGCAGAAGTGGAAGAAATTGCATTTACCTATGTTAAGTACTAAAAAGGTCCCCTAAAATAGTCTCTTAAAATTCAGTCCTTTGGATTATTGTTTAAAACACCATAAATGCTCCTAGGAGGCAACCCATTTCACCATTATTAGTGCCCAGAAAAACATCAATTTGTCACCATGCTTCATAATACCCTGATAGCAAAGAAACATCCCCAAAGGGCAAGATTTGCCAGGGAGATCCAGTCGGATGCTCAGGGTAATCGACTTGGGAAGTATGCCAGAGTCCCTATGGGAAGAGGAATCTGGAAATACAGGGATCTGGGTCCAAAGGCAAGGTTCCACTGGCTGGCTCAGAGGCATTTGTTAGGATGCAGGGGAGGCTGAGTCCAGCTCTGCTGAGCTTGAGACAGGACCACATTCCTCAGCTTCCTCCATGGACATGTCTCATGAAGTGGTCTTTCTCACAGCCCCAGAACCCTCATCTCTACATTGTCACCCTATATCTTTGGCCTAAATTGTCAAGGCCCATCCAAAAAATACAGCTAGGCACAGTGGCACATGCCTGTAATCCCAGTACTTGGGAGGCTGAGATGGGATAACCCGTTCAAAGTCAGCCTCAGCAACTTAGTGAGGCCCTGTTTCAAAATGAAAAAGGCCTCGGAGTATAGCTTGGAGGTAGAATGTCCCTGGGTTTAATCCCCAGTATCTCCCAGATCCCCCCCCCACCAAAAAATGCCCAATATACCCACAGATGACTGAAAACTAGATTGAGGAGGCATCTTAAGAACGTGAAACCAAATCAGCATATAACATTTATAGAGCCCAAACTGAGTTGGAGATATTGTGTTAGAAAGAATAATACCCACGCAGAAATTCCCCTTTCTGGAGTCTCTTCAGGTTTTTCAAAACCAAAACAAAACCCAAAGCAAGACATCCAGTTCAATTTGATTTTTGGATAAATGATGAATGAATTTTGTAGTGTAAATATGTTCTGTGCAATTTTTAGAACAAGCTTCAGCTGAAAAATTACGTAGTGTTTGTCTGAAATTGGAATTTAGCTGGGCATCCTCTATTTCATATGGAGACTCAAATGTTGCAGAGCAGGGCAGAGCTCTCTGGAGTTTTCTGCTGGGCCTCCCAGGGGAGGACTTCTGGAAACTGTAGGTTTTGCAAAGGAAGTTGGAGGTTATAGTCTTTAGAGGTCAGGCTCCTGTTGTGTGCTGGGGCCTCTGGATAAAAAGGGGTGGAGCAAGGATATATATGGTCAGGAAGGTAGGCTTTAACTGTTTTCTTTCTTTCTTTCTTTCTTTCTTTCTTTCTTTCTTTCTTTCTTTCTTTCTTTCTTTCTCTTTTCTTTTCCCTTCCCTTCCCTTCACCTACCTTCTTTCCTTTATGTTTTTCTCTTTCTTTCCTGGCAATTGAACCCAAGGACATTCTAACTATCAGAATTTTTTTAAATGGCTTTGCTAAGGTATTCAGGCTGGCCTCAAACATGTGCTCTTCCTGTCTCAGCCTCCCAAGTACTGGGATCACAGAGGTACATCACTGAGCCCTGCTATTTTCTTTCTTTTTATACTTAAGGAGGCAAGATTGGTTAAATATTAGAAACTGTTAAATCTGGGAATTAGAAGCATAGTTGTCTGTGATATTGGTGTCTTTACTCTTCTATATGTTTAAAATATTTAAAAATTGAACAGTGTTAACTACTGTGCAGATAGTTGTCAAATATAACTTCTTATATGATATGTCAGTGCTTGCTTGACCCTGAACATACAAAGATGTTGCAAAAACTGACAGCTTGACATACCAGCGCAAGAAATCTAGAGATAGCAGTAGAGGACTGATTCTCCAATAAATACCATTGAAAGTAAACTACTATAGGAAAGAACAATGCTGGGCTAGAGATTCTGTGAAACTTTTTTTTTATTGATTCCAGGGGCATTCTACCTCCAAAGCACACATCCCTAGTCCTTTTAAGTCTTTCTTTTTACTTTGGAACAGGATCATACTCAGTGGCTAAGGGCCTCTTTGCTAAGTTGCTGAAGCTGGCCTCAAACCTGAGATCCTCCTGTCTCAACCTCCGTAGTACTACTGGGATTATAGATATGCCATGGGGTAGGAAAGCTTTGAGAAAGAGTTGGAATGGACTGGGGTCTTGGAGGTCGGTTGAAATTTGAATAAGGGATGCTGAAGAGGACTAGCACTCTATATATCGAAACCCAATTTTGTGAAGTACACTATACCCAGAGCCCAGGGCTCCTGAATGGTCATCCAAGGGCCCAAGGTGCACGAAAATGGCTCAGGTTGGAGAACAAGTTGAAGCAGGCCTCTGTTACGCTGGACATTTCTCCCTACCAAGCTTGTTCTTTTTGTGCCTCCATCCACTATGCAAAGAGCAGCCTCCAGAAGGCCCCCGAAGTTCCATGAGAAGCCTGCCTCTCTTTGTAGAGTGTGGGCAGCAACAAAGCTTTTCTTAGCTAAGTGGTGACACGATCCAAGCTGTGATTTCAGAAGATTAGCTTCGCAATTCCACACTGATGAACCAAGGGGGGGGGAGAGGGGGAGAGGGAGAGAAAAGAGAAGAGAGAGAGAGAAATAGAAGAGAGATAGATAGAGAAAGAGAGAGAGAGAGAGAGAGAGAGAGAGAGAGAGAGAGAGAGAGAGAGAGAGAGCACTCTGGAGATGGGAGAAACTGTTCAGAGTCCCAACCCTTGTTGGAAGATGTGTACAGATGGGGACCTGAAGGAGGGCGGTAGCTCCGGGAAGAAAAGAAAAGAAAAGGGGAACTCACTTCCAGGACTCAGTAACAAACTGTTACATCCATAAGACTAAAGAGGAATTAAAAAGGCCTCTCAGGGTTGGGAGAACAATGCTGACCTTAAATCCAATAAGTGGTGTTGAGAGGAGCAGGCAGCTTAGATTAGAAGCAGTTCATTTGTCTGCATTTTGATCCTAAAGTGGCCTCAAAGTGGCCAGTCTGTTAAACGGGAGCTTTGAGATCTAATCAGAACTGCCCATTCAGATTTGAATGCTTCTTTTCCTCTGCTCTCCCTCCTCCCCTCCCTTCCCCTCCCTTCCCTCTCTCCCCTCCCCCTATCCTTATTCCTCCCCTCCCTTTCTATCTCTCTCTCTTTTGGTACTGGGATTGACCCCAGGGGCATTCTACCTCTGACCCACACCCCTAGCCCTATTTTATTTTATTTTTTTATTTGAAATGTTTTCCCTAAGTTGCTGAGGGCCTCGCTATGTTGCTAAGGCTGGCCTTGAACCTGTGATCTTCCTGTCCTCAGCCTCCAAAATATTGGCATGACAAGTGTTACATTACATTACATGTAATGTAATGTCTGGCTGTTTGAGATGAATGATCAAGAGAGAGAAAGGTGTACCAAAGGTACAAGAGCAAGAAAGTATAGAAAACCTGGGAAAAGAGGAGGCAGACTCCATCAAGGGGCATGCTGACCAGTACCAGAAGAGAGAGAAGTTTCTATGGGCCTCTGGCAATTGCTAGCCCAGCCAGTAACA